>NC_134360.1:258081335-258253835 GCF_048569485.1 Anomaloglossus baeobatrachus
ATAGAGGGATAGATAGATAGATAGATAGAGGGATAGATAGATAGATAGAGGGATAGATAGATAGATAGATAGATAGATAGATAGATAGAGGGATAGATAGATAGATAGATAGATAGATAGATAGATAGATAGATAGATAGATAGAGGGATAGATAGATAGATAGATAGATAGAGGGATAGATAGATAGATAGATAGAGGGATAGATAGATAGAGGGATAGATAGATAGATAGAGGGATAGATAGATAGAGGGATAGATAGATAGAGGGATAGATAGATAGATAGATAGATAGAGGGATAGATAGATAGATAGATAGAGGGATAGATAGATAGATAGATAGATAGATAGAGGGATAGATAGATAGATAGATAGAGGGATAGATAGATAGATAGATAGAGGGATAGATAGATAGATAGATAGAGGGATAGATAGATAGATAGATAGATAGAGGGATAGATAGATAGATAGATAGAGGGATAGATAGATAGATAGAGGGATAGATAGATAGAGGGATAGATAGATAGATAGATAGATAGAGGGATAGATAGATAGATAGATAGATAGAGGGATAGATAGATAGATAGAGGGATAGATAGAGGGATAGATAGAGGGATAGATAGATAGATAGAGGGATAGATAGATAGAGGGATAGATAGATGGATAGAGGGATAGATAGATAGATAGATAGAGGGATAGAGGGATAGATAGATTTTGGAGGCCCCAATTACAACTAACCTCAATCTCCACAAAATAAATAGAAACTACCCCCCCCCCTGCATTTACTGTATTAGGCTCCACCCATGCGGTACCTACATTTTTATGCATTGAGCATTTCAAAGTTTGTTTAGTACAAGAACACAGTGATATCATGCACATTTCACATGATCAGTACAATTAAGTAGTTAAAGGAATTTTCTATCAATATATACCCACATGTTGTGGCTTAAAGGGAATCTGTCATAAGGTTTTTGCCACCTGATCTGAGAGCAGCATAATGTAGGTGCAGAGATCATGATTCCAGAGATGTGTCACTTACTGGGCTACTTAGTGTAGTTTTGATAAAATCACTGTTTAATCAGCAGCAGATTATCATTACAGGACTACTTGGCATGCTGCAGGTAGTCCAGCATATTCCTAAATTCTGTATAACTGCTAGAGAAAACATTGATTTAATCAAAATGACAGTAAACAGCCCAGTAAGTGACACATCGCTGGAATCAGGGTCTCAGTCTCTACATTATGCTGCTCTCAGATGGGGCAGCAAAAACCTGGAGACAGATTAACTTTAAAGGAAATCAGTCAGCAGGATTTTGCTATGGAATCTGAGAGCAGCATGATGAAGACAGAGACCCTGATTCCAGCTATGTGGCACTTACTGGGCTGCATGCTGTCATTTTAATAAAACGCTGTAGATCTAGCAGTGCTCTGAATGCTGCACTCTGTATACCGCCGCTCACACCACTGATTGGCAGCTTTGTGTGCACATTGTACATTGACAGAAAACTACTAATCACTGGTGGGGGTGAAGTTACATAAGCAGGTTGACTAGGTGGCACAGGGCAATGAACATATTCTGCTGATAAATCACTGATTTTATTGAATTAACAACATACAGCCCAGTAAGTGACACATCACTGGAATCAGAGTCTCTGTCCCTACATCATGCTGCTCTCAGATTACATAGCAAAAACCTGCTGGCTGATTCCCTTTAATCTACTCCTGTTTATTAGGAATCAGACCAGGCATGACTTTTAGAAATGGATTTATACCTATTTTAAGTGGGATGTTCTTGGTGCTGAGGATTTTTATGTAGTGACAGGACTTCATCTTCATCGTCCTATATTACTGACTAGTAACATGAGTCTGGACATGATGCCTAATCCAGGATTAGTGGTGAGTGACAGGTCCGGCAGCCGGCACTGGCAGCTCTTCATGGCACGTATCTGGTGCCAGTCATAGGGCGTGACCGCTCTTCTTGTGTTCATGTGGCCTCGTGATTCAATTTTTCCTGAGCATTTTCTGCCTTTTCCTCTGTTAATGGCTGCAGACTCTTCCTGATCATCTGCCGGTAACGCAATTTACTCCTGACTTCAGAGTCTAGATTGCTCAGTATTCTCACTGCGCTGCTTCGTTTCACTTAAAGGGGTTGTCCATTATGTGGACATTGATGGCATATTCTTAGGATAGGTCATTAATGTCTGATCGGCCGGGGTCCGACTCCCCGCACCCCCCGATCAGCTGTTCTCAGGGCTGGCCGGGGTCCGACTCCCCGCACCCCCCCGATCAGCTGTTCTCAGGGCTGGCCGGGGTCCGACTCCCCGCACCCCCCGATCAGCTGTTCTCAGGGCTGGCCGGGGTCCGACTCCCCGCACCCCCCCGATCAGCTGTTCTCAGGGCTGGCCGGGGTCCGACTCCCCGCACCCCCCCGATCAGCTGTTCTCAGGGCTGGCCGGGGTCCGACTCCCCGCACCCCCCCGATCAGCTGTTCTCAGGGCTGGCGGTGGAAAATGCTCAGTTCTGGAGCTGCTCTGTCTTCTGATAATGGCCGGGTACTGCACATCTGTCTCCTATTGATTACACTGGGAGGCGGATGTGCAGTACCTGGCCACGGACGCGATCAAAGGATGGAGTAGCGCTGGACCTGAGCAGTTCTGGCCGCCTGCTGTCGCTGTCAGAACCGGGATCAGCTGATCGGCGGGGTGCGGGGTGTCGACCCAGGACAATTAGACATTGATGTCCTATCCTAAGGACAGGCCATCCCCTCTGAAGGAGTATTCTCATCTCCAAGATCCGATCCCAATATATAGTAGATATAATAATAATATTAGCCACTTTTTCCAATTATATATGTAGGTACTATATATTGCAGGTCCTAGGACTAAGATGCAGAGTGCCATTAGTTCTTAAAGAGTTAATCCCATCTCCAAGATCCTATTCTAATATATAGTAGGTGTAGTAATAATAATAATAATAATAATAATAATAATAATAATAATAATAATAGCAAATACCTCCAATTAGAAATGTAGTATAGTTCTCCTGATTATCTATGTCTCTTACCTCATGTGCAGGGCATTGCAACTGCTCTGTCCATGGTTATGACCATGAGCAACTAACTATCACTATATGAGTGGATGTAACCATGAATACCCAAGCTGCAATGCCCTGCACATGAGGTAAGAGACATGGCTGTATCAGGAGAACTGCACTACATTTCTAATTGGAGGTATTTGCTATTATTATTATCATTATTATTATTATAATTATTGGGATAGGATCTTTGAGATGGGATTAACCCTTTAACACTAGAACTACTGAGGTATTCATTTTGACTACTTTGTACCATGTATTTCTATATAGGTGTCACGAGTCCAGTAGTTCTAGTGTTAAGAACTAATGGCACTTTGCATCTTAGTCCTAGGAGCTGTAATACATAATACCCACATATGTAATTGGAAACTGGGGGTCCTACAGGGAACTGTAGCATCCGGCTTAGGCTCTTGCTCTGGGTTTCACTAGCACCGGTATCTGTCCAATGCCACGTCTGTGGATCAGTGGTGTGAGTGGCTGTGATGATGGACACGGCAGACACGATTCCGGCAGATCTGTAGCATCTTTCTTCCCTTGTGAACACTTTTCAGCTGAAGAATGGTGTGAATTGTATAACAGCGGCGGAGTCACAGCAGCCCACACACAATAATCCCACCGGGGGAACGGGAGCAAGGACGGATCAGACATGGGCAGAGGCATTTGTGTTGTCTATAATACGCCATCATTTGTCATCTTCAGTAATGCATTAGAGATTAATAGTGAGCTGTGCCCATGATATTACCGAACTGAATATCTGCTTCATATGGCACAACACGTAGATATTAAACTCCAGAAACACTAGAAATGAGTTCTGACTGCAGCTTATATGTCTATTAGAACTGCCTGTATCATGCACTATGGATTGTAGCACTGACGCCCTCCACATACAGAAACCCATGTCACAGCTAATGATGATGACTGCACAGCCCCTGTCAGTTCATAATGTACTTCTCTTTAGTCTGGTCATATGACCACATAGTGTTCCCGCCTTCTAATTACAGCGTATTATATTCTGTGAAGGGGGTCCCCATCTCAGATAATACAACTGCCTGTTTGATGCAATATGGATTGTACCACTGAAGGTTCAGCAGAACGGCGTCCATCCATCCGTCACTTTGCTCTAATCGCACAAAGTAATTTACAAAAACCTGCATGATAGAGAATAATCTTTTTTGTAAAATGTAAGCAATAATTTAATAATCAGCACTATCAGGCTGAGTCTATACCTACAGTGCTATACTGCACTATCAGGCTGATTCTATACATACAGTGCTATACTGCACTATCAGGCTGATTCTATACATACAGTGCTATACTGGCACTATCAGGCTGATTCTATACATACAGTGCTATACTGGTGCTATCAGGCTGATTCTATACATACAGTGCTATACTGCACTATCAGGCTGATTCTATACATACAGTGCTATACTGGCACTATCAGGCTGATTCTATACATACAGTGCTATACTGGTGCTATCAGGCTGATTCTATACATACAGTGCTATACTGGCGCTATCAGGCTGATTCTATATATACAGTGCTATACTGACGCTATCAGGCTGATTCTATACATACAGTGCTATACTGACGCTATCAGGCTGATTCTATACATACAGTGCTATACTGGCGCTATCAGGCTGACTCTATACATACAGTACTATACTGGCACTATCAGGCTGATTCTATACATACAGTGCTATACTGGCACTATCAGGCTCATTCTATACATACAGTGCTATACTGGCACTATCAGGCTGATTCTATACATACAGTGCTATACTGGCATTATCAGGCTGATTCTATACATACAGTGCTATACTGGCATTATCAGGCTGATTCTATACATACAGTGCTATACTGACGCTATCAGGCTGAGTCTATACATACAGTGCTATACTGACGCTATCAGGCTGAGTCTATACATACAGTGCTATACTGGCACTATCAGACTGATTCTATACATACAGTGCTATACTGGCACTATCAGGCTGAGTCTATACCTACAGTGCTATACTGACGCTATCAGGCTGACTCTATACATACAGTGCTATACTGACGCTATCAGGCTGAGTCTATACATACAGTGCTATACTGGCACTATCAGACTGATTCTATACATACAGTGCTATACTGGCACTATCAGGCTGATTCTATACATACAGTGCTATACTGGTACAATCAGGCTGATTCTATACATACAGTGCTATACTGCACTATCAGGCTGATTCTATACATACAGTGCTATACTGGCACTATCAGGCTGATTCTATACATACAGTGCTATACTGGCGCTATCGGGCTGATTCTATACATACAGTGCTATACTGGCGCTATCGGGCTGATTCTATACATACAGTGCTATACTGGCACTATCAGGCTGATTCTATACCTACAGTGCTATACTGGTACAATCAGGCTGATTCTATACATACAGTGCTATACTGCACTATCAGGCTGATTCTATACATACAGTGCTATACTGCACTATCAGGCTGATTCTATACATACAGTGCTATACTGGCACTATCAGGCTGATTCTATACATACAGTGCTATACTGGTAGAATCAGGCTGATTCTATACATACAGTGCTATACTGGCACTATCAGGCTGATTCTATACATACAGTGCTATACTGGTACAATCAGGCTGATTCTATACATACAGTGCTATACTGGCACTATCAGGCTGATTCTATACATACAGTGCTATACTGGCACTATCAGGCTGATTCTATACATACAGTGCTATACTGGCACAGTCTCTATACATACAGTGCTATACTGGTAATATCAGGCTGACTCTATACATACAGTGCTATACTGGCACTATCAGGCTGATTCTATACATACAGTGCTATACTGGGGCTATCAGGCTGATTCTATACATACAGTGCTATACTGGCACTATCAGACTGATTCTATACATACAGTGCTATACTGGCACTATCAGGCTGATTCTATACATACAGTGCTATACTGGCGCTATCAGGCTGATTCTATACATACAGTGCTATACTGGTAATATCAGGCTGACTCTATACATACAGTGCTATACTGGCACTATCAGGCTGAGTCTATACATACAGTGCTATACTGGAGCTATCAGGCTGATTCTATACATACAGTACTATACTGGTGCTATCAGGCTGATTCTATACATACAGTGCTATACTGGCACTATCAGGCTGATTCTATACATACAGTGCTATACTGGTACTATCAGGCTGATTCTATACATACAGTGCTATACTGGCACTATCAGGCTGATTCTATACATACAGTGCTATACTGGTACTATCAGGCTGATTCTATACATACAGTGCTATACTGGCACTATCAGGCTGATTCTATACATACAGTGCTATACAGGTACTATCAGGCTGATTCTATACATACAGTGCTATACTGGCACTATCAGGCTGATTCTATACATACAGTGCCATACTGGCACTATCAGGCTGATTCTATACATACAGTGCTATACTGGCACTATCAGGCTGATTCTATACATACAGTGCTATACTGGCACTATCAGGCTGATTCTATACATACAGTGCTATACTGGTACTATCAGGCTGATTCTATACATACAGTGCTATACTGGCGCTATCAGGCTGAGTCTATACATACAGTGCTATACTGGCACTATCAGGCTGATTCTATACATACAGTGCTATACTGGCGCTATCAGGCTGATTCTATACATACAGTGCTATACTGACGCTATCAGGCAGATTCTATACATACAGTGCTATATTGGCACTATCGGGCTGATTCTATACATACAGTGCTATACTGGCACTATCAGGCTGATTTTATACATACAGTGCTATCCTGGCACTATCAGGCTGATTCTATACATATACTGCTATACTGGCGCTATCAGGCTGATTCTATACATATAGTGGTATACTGGCACTATCAGGCTGATTCTATACATACAGTGCTATACTGGCACTATCAGGCTGATTCATTACATACAGTGCTATACTGGCACAATCAGGCTGATTCTATACATACAGTAGTTTACTTTACTTGCCTGTATTTCTGAAACTATACATCCGATCTCACAACTAAAGGTATGTATAGAATCAGCCTGATAGTGCAAGTATAGCACTGTATGTATAGAATCAGTCTGATAGCACCAGTATAGCACTGTATGTATAGAATCAGCCTGATAGCACCAGTATAGCACTGTATGTATAGAGTCAGCCTGATAGTGCCAGTATAGCACTGTATGTATAGAATCAGCCTGATAGTGCCAGTATAGCACTGATGTATAGAATCAGCCTGATAGCCCCAGTATAGCACTGTATGTATAGAATCAGCCTGATAGTGTCAGTATAGCACTGTATGTATAGAATCAGCCTGATAGTGCAAGTATAGCACTGTATGTATAGAATCAGTCTGATAGCACCAGTATAGCACTGTATGTATAGAGTCAGCCTGATAGTGCCAGTATAGCACTGTATGTATAGAGTCAGCCTGATAGTGCCAGTATAGCACTGTATGTATAGAATCAGCCTGATAGCACCAGTATAGCACTGTATGTATAGAATCAGCCTGATAGTGCCAGTATAGCACTGATGTATAGAATCAGCCTGATAGCCCCAGTATAGCACTGTATGTATAGAATCAGCCTGATAGCGTCAGTATAGCACTGTATGTATAGAATCAGCCTGATAGCGCCAGTATAGCATTGTATGTATAGAATCAGCCTGATAGCTCCAGTATAGCACTGTTTGTATAGAATCAGCCTGATAGTGCCAGTATAGCACTGTATGTATAGAATCAGCCTGATAGCGCCAGTATATCACTGTATGTATAGAATCAGCCTGATAGCACCAGTAGAGCACTGTATGTATAGAATCAGCCTGATAGCGCCAGTATAGCTCTGTATGTATAGAATCAGCCTGATAGCGCCAGTATAGCACTGTATGTATAGACTCAGTCTTATAGTGCCAGTATAGCACTGTATGTATAGACTCAGCCTGATAGCGCCAGTATAGCACTGTATGTATAGAATCAGCCTGATAGCGCCAGTATAGCACTGTATGTATAGAATCAGCCCGATAGCGCCAGTATAGCACTGTATGTATAGAATCAGCCTGATAGCGCCAGTATAGCATTGTATGTATAGAATCAGCCTGATAGCTCCAGTATAGCACTGTTTGTATAGAATCAGCCTGATAGTGCCAGTATAGCACTGTATGTATAGAATCAGCCTGATAGCGCCAGTATAGCACTGTATGTATAGAATCAGCCTGATAGCACCAGTAGAGCACTGTATGTATAGAATCAGCCTGATAGCGCCAGTATAGCACTGTATGTATAGAATCAGCCTGATAGTGCCAGTATAGCACTGTATGTATAGAATCAGCCTGATAGTGCCAGTATAGCACTGTATGTATAGAATCAGCCTGATAGCGCCAGTACAGCACTGTATGTATAGAATCAGCCTGATAGCGCCAGTAGAGCACTGTATGTATAGAATCAGCCTGATAGTGCCAGTATAGCACTGTATGTATAGAATCAGCCTGATAGTGCCAGTATAGCACTGTATGTATAGACTCAGCCTGATAGCGCCAGTATAGCACTGTATGTATAGAATCAGCCTGATAGTGGCAGTATAGCACTGTATGTATAGAATCAGCCTGATAGTTACAGTATAGCACTGTATGTATAGAATCAGCCTGATAGTGCCAGTATAGCACTGTATGTATAGAATCAGCCTGATAGTGCCAGTATAGCACTGTATGTATAGACTCAGCCTGATAGCGCCAGTATAGCACTGTATGTATAGAATCAGCCTGATAGCGCCAGTATAGCACTGTATGTATAGAATCAGCCTGATAGCGCCAGTATAGCACTGTATGTATAGAATCAGCCCGATAGCGCCAGTATAGCACTGTATGTATAGAATCAGCCTGATAGCGCCAGTATAGCATTGTATGTATAGAATCAGCCTGATAGCTCCAGTATAGCACTGTTTGTATAGAATCAGCCTGATAGTGCCAGTATAGCACTGTATGTATAGAATCAGCCTGATAGCGCCAGTATAGCACTGTATGTATAGAATCAGCCTGATAGCACCAGTAGAGCACTGTATGTATAGAATCAGCCTGATAGCGCCAGTATAGCACTGTATGTATAGAATCAGCCTGATAGTGCCAGTATAGCACTGTATGTATAGAATCAGCCTGATAGTGCCAGTATAGCACTGTATGTATAGAATCAGCCTGATAGCGCCAGTACAGCACTGTATGTATAGAATCAGCCTGATAGCGCCAGTAGAGCACTGTATGTATAGAATCAGCCTGATAGTGCCAGTATAGCACTGTATGTATAGAATCAGCCTGATAGTGCCAGTATAGCACTGTATGTATAGACTCAGCCTGATAGCGCCAGTATAGCACTGTATGTATAGAATCAGCCTGATAGTGCCAGTATAGCACTGTATGTATAGAATCAGCCTGATAGAGCCAGTATAGCACTGTATGTATAGAATCAGCCTGATAGTTACAGTATAGCACTGTATGTATAGAATCAGCCTGATAGTGCCAGTATAGCACTGTATGTATAGAATCAGCCTGATAGTGCCAGTATAGCACTGTATGTATAGACTCAGCCTGATAGCGCCAGTATAGCACTGTATGTATAGAATCAGCCTGATAGCGCCAGTATAGCACTGTATGTATAGAATCAGCCTGATAGTGCCAGTATAGCACTGTATGTATAGACTCAGCCTGATAGCGCCAGTATAGCACTGTATGTATAGAATCAGCCTGATAGTGCCAGTATAGCACTGTATGTATAGAATCAGCCTGATAGTGCCAGTATAGCACTGTATGTATAGACTCAGCCTGATAGCGCCAGTATAGCACTGTATGTATAGAATCAGCCTGATAGCGCCAGTATAGCACTGTATGTATAGAATCAGCCTGATAGTGCCAGTATAGCACTGTATGTATAGAATCAGCCTGATAGCGCCAGTATAGCACTGTATGTATAGAATCAGCCTGATAGTGCCAGTATAGCACTGTATGTATAGAATCAGCCTGATAGCGCCAGTATAGCTCTGGCTTTTCTTTATATAGGAAAATCCTGGTGTTTGGTCCTCTTTAACTCCAGATCCTTTTGTTCCTACGAAGATAAGCTGCCACCAGAGGTGTCTGGAAGTGATTTACAGTGCTTACAAGTATTATTCAACCCCCTGCAGATTTAGCAGGTTTACACATTCGGAATTAACTTGGCATTGTGACATTTGGACTGTAGATCAGCCTGGAAGTGTGAAATGCAGCAAAAAAGAATGTTATTTCTTATTTTATTTATTTTTTTTAAATTGTGAAAAGTTTATTCAGAGGTCATTTATTATTCAACCCCTCAATCCACCAGAATTCTGTTTGGTTCCCCTAAAGTATTAAGAAGTATTTCAGGCACAAAAAACAATGAGCTTCACATGTTTGGATTAATTATCTCTTTTTCCAGCCTTTTCTGACTAATTAAGACCCTCCCCAAACTTGTGAACAGCACTCATACTTGGTCAACATGAGAAAGACAAAGGAGCATTCCAAGACCATCAGAGACAAGATCGTGGAGGGTCACAAGGCTGGCAAGGGGTACAAAACCCTTTCCAAGGAGTTGGGCCTACCTGTCTCCACTGTTGGGAGCATCATCCGGATGTGGAAGGCTTATGGAACTACTGTTAGCCTTCCACGGCCTGGACAGCCTTTGAAAGTTTCCACCCGTGCCGAGGCCAGGCTTGTCCGAAGAGTCAAGGACAACAAGGAAGGAGCTCCGGGAAGATCTCATGGCAGTGGGGACATTGGTTTCAGTCAATACCATAAGTAACGTACTCCACCGCAATGGTCTCCATTCCAGACGAGCCCGTAAGGTACCTTTACTTTCAAAGCGTCATGTCAAGGCTCGTCTACAGTTTGCTCATGATCACTTGGAGGACTCTGCGACAGACTGGTTCAAGGTTCTCTGGTCTGATGAGACCAAGATCGAGATCTTTGGTGCCAACCACACACGTGACGTTTGGAGACTCTATGGCACTGCATACGACCCCAAGAATACCATCCCTACAGTCAAGCATGGTGGTGGCAGCATCATGCTGTGGGGCTGTTTCTCAGCCAAGGGGCCTGGCCATCTGGTCCGCATCCATGGGAAGATGGATAGCACGGCCTACCTGGATATTTTGGCCAAGAACCTCCGCTCCTCCATCGAGGATCTTAAGATGGGTCGTCATTTCATCTTCCAACAAGACAACGACCCAAAGCACACAGCCAAGAAAACCAAGGCCTTGTTCAAGAGGGAAAAAATCAAGGTGTTGCAGTGGCCTAGTCAGTCTCCTGACCTTAACCCAATTGAAAACTTGTGGAAGGAGCTCAAGATTAAAGTCCACATGAGACACCCAAAGAACCTAGATAACTTGGAGAAGATCTGCATGGAGGAGTGGGCCAAGATAACTCCAGAGACCTGTGCCGGCCTGATCAGGTCTTATAAAAGACGATTATTAGCTGTAATTGCAAACAAGGGTTATTCCACAAAGTATTAAACCTAGGGGTTGAATAATAATTGACCCATACTTTTATGTTGAAAATTTATTAAAATGTAACTGAGCAACAAAACTTGTTGGTTTGTAAGATTTATGCATCTGTTAATAAATCCTGCTCTTGTTTGAAGTTTGCAGGCTCTAACTTATTTGCATCTTATCAAACCTGCTAAATCTGCAGGGGGTTGAAGACTACTTGTAGGCACTGTACATATTATAAATCTGCAGGGGGTTGAATACTACTTGTAGGCACTGTACATATTATAAATCTGCAGGGGGTTGAAGACTACTTGTAGGCACTGTATGTCCTTCGCCACATAAAGGGTGCATGCACGCTTAGCCAAATTGAGCGTGCATATGTATGGGAGAACAGAAAGCAGAGCTGTCAGTGGAAGGAGCCCTCAGTTATCTTATATTTGTGGCCAGCTTCATCTTTTTTCATGGTCTTGAAAACTGGTTGATTGGGAAGGGCTTTGCCCGTGTGACATAGTCTTTTGTGTCTGTTCTGTTTCTCCAGCTCCATTTATGTGCGATCTCGCGTTCTTTAGTACTGTCTAACAAGCAGTGTGCACTAAGGTAAGAGCGTGAAATATCGAGGAAGAAGCCAAATCCTCATGGAATATCTCGCCATCTGTCTGCTGCCATAGCGCCAGGAGTAATGTTCAGGGAGGCGAGTGCGCCACGTTATTAGGTTCCCGCTTCCTTATTGGCATGGCCGCCCCATATCCTCGCCACTGTCTCACTGCGCTCAGGATTCAGTAGGAATAAACCCGGCTTCTTCCCTGCGATGAGGGATAATTGGGCTGTGAATATGTGGATGCGTGTGTGGGTGTAAGTGAGAAAATGAGCCATTCTGTATGATGAATTTCAGATACGTCTTTGTCTTTGCCGCCTGTTTACTGCCTTTCTGCGGTGTGCAGGCCATTATGAGCCACAATTGCCCTCATTGGTAGTCACGGTTCCTTCGAAAGTATTTTTCCTTGTCTTGGGCCATGATTGCCGCTTTGCCTCCCTTCGTCTTTGTGCTGGGTTGACATGCATTCATATTCATGTGCTTCTGCTTTATAAGAACATATTTCTTCAAGAAAGTGAAGAGCTATTGCCTGAACCATCGATCCGTCACTCCAGGTCTGTAGGATGTGGTTCCACCTGAGGCCACAGCCTCCTGCTATTCCAGTATTGACTATCATGGCTGGAGGACACCTTCACCCGCTGAGGAGACGTCTCCATTGTGCTGCCCTTTCTTTGTTCCCTGATGATCAGTTTTTGCTATCTAATGTCAAAGTCCCCGACATAGCAACAATTTATGGTACTGTTGGATGGATGGCATTTAGATATAGGTAGTAAATTTAGGGGGGGGGGGGTATTTGCCAATTGAGGAGAGTAAGGACAAGAAACTCTCTTCTTTTTGTCGTCATCTACAGTATATTCTAGCAGCATTATATTGTGCACGTGCAGCCCCCGGTATGGTCGAAAGGGGAATTTCAGAGCCCTGTTTCGGGGAAAAGTGGGGATCCAGAAATCAGACCAATCCACAAGGTATCACCTATCCTTTGAATACGTAATAGGTAATGGCTTCTAATGTTTGGAATAACCCTTTAAAGCTCTGAGCCAATAAAAACCTCAAGATGCAATTTGGAGCTGACTATGAAACCCATCGTTTCCCATTTCCATAGGGTAGGTGTGAGCTTATAGATATGTGGGCTTCCAACCAATCATTAGACTGTGCACTTTTTTATACCACTGCTCCATCCCTTCTTTATTTAAGGGAACCTGAGAGCTGATCCATGCTGCCCGATCCATGCTGCCCGATCCATGCTGCCCGATCCATGTTGCCCGATCCATGCTGCCCGATCCATGCTGCCCGATCCATGCTGCCCGATCCATGCTGCCCGATCCATGCTGCCCGATCCATGCTGCACGATCCATGCTGCACGATCCATGCTGCCCGATCCATGTTGCCCGATCCATGCGGCCAGATCCATGTCATTGTGTCATCCATAAATATTTCTCACGATTCCTCTGTGCAGAGCATCTTGCCTTTGGAGATGCTCTGCTGCACTTTCCTGTGTTACTAGCTAGCAGTGTGTTTAATAGCACAGGATTCCATGTTGGTGCTGATTTCTCAGGTGTTCCACCTTCCTGGTCATTGCTCAAGCGTCTTTACTGAGCATGCACGCCCAGGACATCGCCAGTTGTATTTTCTGGTTCTGTAGTTGTGCTGTTGGTTTGTGTCTCTGTTCTGATCTTTATTCTCTGACCCTTGGCCATTATTTGACTCCCTTCTGCCCGCTCCCTTTTTCTGTCGTGACCTCCTGCCTGTTTGACCTCGGACCATTACCTGACCACATCTCTGCTTTCCCTCTGAACTTATTATATGCTCCTCTGGATTTCTGACCTTCGGATATCGCCCTGACTACGCCTCTGTTTTCTCCTAGTGCTTATATGTGTCCTCCTGTTAACAGACCTTGGCTTTCCTCACTACGTTCCTGCCCACACTCCCCGTAAGCAGTGGCAGCATCACATATTTAACTCTGAAACGATGCTGTGTTTCAGAGAAAAACTTAGCTGCACAGGAGACTAGTCAGACTGGCGGGTCCCCGGTGACTTCTCCCGCCTTGTCCTGGAGAGGCAGGTCTCTCCCTTTATGTGTGTATAGGAACAGACCTGTCACTCCAAGGCAGTGGACAGGGAGAACCACCAGGGATCCGCCTGTCTGACTAGTCTCCAGTGTGGCTTCCCTCCCAGGACTATTAAACTATGTTTTCCTGTGAAGCACAGCAGCGATACAGAGTTAAACATACATGGCTGAAGTCATAGAGCCAATGTCTCATACACGTTGCCCGTGAATTGGGCAGCATGTATTAGCTGTCAGGTTCCCTCTAAGGCCTCATGTACATCACTATATCCCTATTGTATTTAAATGAGATACACAACATATAGCCTACCATGAACCAAACTGTACCCTTAGGTGTCTATGATTTATGCAAAGGAACGACGATTTTTTTTTTCTTGCCTAATTAGGCAACATCCGTGTGAAAAAAGTATCATGTGTAAAATGCAACTATTGTTTTAAATTTCATACTGTCGCGATTATCATACAGGTGTGTCTGGACTCTGAGTGACAGCTCCGCCGTCCAATCTTGGGCAGGGGCGAACTGAGCTGTTAGTTTGGCAATGGACAGTTCAGCCATCCAGTTTTGGGTAGGAGTGAGCTGTTACTATGGTGGTGGACAGCTCAGCCATCCTATCTTGGGCAGGGGTGAGCCAAGCTGTCACTATGGTGATGGACAGCTCAGTCATCCAATCTTGGGCAGGGGTGAGCCAAGCTGTCACTATGGTGATGGACAGCTCAGTCGTCCAATCTTGGGCAGGGGTGAGCCAAGCTGTCACTATGGTGATGGATAGTTCTGCGATCCAGTTGGAGGAAGGGGCATGCTGATCTGTCAGTCCAATGAGAGCTGGGATGTGAAAGTTTTCCTCTATGTGTCTCCTCATAAGCTGCCTCTCTGCCTTTAATTACTGCCAGTCGTAGCTTTAGCTCAGTGGTGTCTGTGTGAATGTTGTTCCTGTGCTCAGTCTTTTCTTTTGTATACCCGATCCTTGGATCTTGCTTGCGACGATCCATTTGTCTAGCCCCCTTTATCTTGATTCTCTACTTTCCTGAAATGTTGACCTCGGACCCTGACCAGTACGCCTTTGTCTCACCCCTTTGTTTATTTCTAGCCCTTCCTAGCCCGTGAGTAGTGACTGGCGTCACATATACTTTTAATAATATACTTTTTCCCAGTTTTTGTGGTAAACTTAGGGGCGTCGGCTTATACTCGGGTCGGCTTATACTCGAGTGTGACGCCCCTGAGGGTCCAGTCGCCACAGAGGTACTGCACCTCAGCTGTTTGGCTTATACTCGAGTGTGACGCCCCTGAGGGTCCAGTTGCCACAGAGGTACTGTACCTCAGCTGGTTGGCTTATACTCGAGTGTGACACCCCTGAGGGTCCAGTCGCCACAGAAGTACTGCACCTCAGCTGTTTGGCTTATACTCGAGTGTGACGCCCCTGAGTGTCCAGTCGCCACAGAGGTACTGCACATCAGCTGTTTGGCTTATACTCGAGTGTGATGCCCCTGAGTGTCCAGTCGCCACAGAGGTACTGCACGCCAGCTGTTTTTTCTTATACTCGAGTGTGACGCCCCTGAGGGTCCAGTTGCCACAGAGGTACAGCACGTCAGCTGTTTTTACTTATACTCGAGTGTGACGCCCCTGAGTGTCCAGTCGCCACAGAGGTACTGCACCTCAGCTGTTTGGCTTATACTCGAGTGTGACACCTCTGAGGGTCCAGTCGCCACAGAGGTACTGCACCTCAGCTGTTTGGCTTATACTCGAGTGTGACGCCCCTGAGTGTCCAGTCGCCACAGAGGTACTGCACGTCAGCTGTTTTTACTTATACTCGAGTGTGACGCCCCTGAGGGCCCAGTTGCCACAGAGGTACTGCACCTCAGCTGTTTGGCTTATACTCGAGTGTGACGCCCCTGAGGGTCCAGTTGCCACAGAGGTACAGCATGTCAGCTGTTTGGCTTATACTCGAGTGTGACACCCCTGAGGGTCCAGTTGCCACAGAGGTACTGCACGTCAGCTGTTTGGCTTATACTCGAATGTGACGCCCCTGAGGATCCAGTCGCCACAGAGGTACTGCACCTCAGCTGTTTGGCTTATACTCGAGTGTGACGCCCCTGAGGGTCCAGTCGCCACAGAGGTACTGCACGTCAGCTGTTTGGCTTATACTCGAATGTGACGCCCCTGAGGATCCAGTCGCCACAGAGGTACTGCACGTCAGCTGTTTGGCTTATACTCGAATGTGACGCCCCTGAGGATCCAGTCGCCACAGAGGTACTGCACGTCAGCTGTTTGGCTTATACTCGAGTATATAGAGCAGCTAAAAAAATACCTGTTTTATTACCATTGTGCACCTTTTTTTGGAAAAAAATATTGATAAGAAGTCATCGATTGGACCTAAAAAATTAAAATGTTCTACCCTTCCACATTTTGATAATATGGAGCACTTTGCACCATTTTCTCCATCTTGGAAAGCGATTGATCTTGTGGCAATATTATGAAGACTCCATCATCATTCATAGGCATGGAAATGATGAAAATGATGCGGAATTGAATAGGATTGAATAGGATCGCAGATACCACCGCCGCACTGTCGCTGACAGCCATCTGCTGATATTGTCTGTACCAATAGACCTCAGAGGTCTGCAGATTGACGGACGCACATGCAGATTTGGGGAGTGTGTGGAGCAGGAGGTGTTGGATGTGTCTCTGCTCTTTCTGAATGGTTTCACCTGCGCTCACAGCCCATATGCTGCGCACAGTGACACCACGTCAGCAGCCGGTTCATCTGCAGCAGATTGTAGCTGATGCTGTTCCCTCAGCTCATTGTGGAGGAGGTTTAAGTTAGAAACATATCATAAACTCATTAGTCGAGTCACATTTCTCCTTTTATCTTCATAGTCTGCAAAGTGCTCCACAGCGTCCCCGCTCCATCCCTGCGCTGTCACTTCCTTCTCACCTTGCATGATTGCTATGGGGTTATGGATTGATAGTTTTATTACGTTGTTTACGGCTGAATTAATTACAGCCGCTGCTTCTCTTGTTTCTTTGCTTTAGGACAGAAGAGAAAATGGTAAAAGAATAAATTAAGACAAGGCAAGTTATGGCTTATACAGAGGCGTATCTGGGGGTGAGTCAGGCATGTGCCCCAGGCACCACCGGCAGGAAGGCGACATTGGGCCTCCTGAACTGATGGTCCGAGGTGACTTCTGGGCGGTTGCATTTTGCCGCCCCTAGTGAGGGCTGGCTATTCTCTGAGCCGGCTGCCAAGCTGACATCTGGCTCAGAGAAAGTGCAGCTCACTGACTCCCAAATATTAATTGCCCTTGCGCCTTTCAGACATGAGTAAAATTGAAGCCCTGACCGTCGGCACTTGCAGGTCAGGGCGACGTCACCAAGATGATGGGTCAGCTGATCATGCTGCCGATGTCACTCGTCAAAAGACACCGCTGCTGATAAGTGAGGGGGAAAGAATATGGACACAGTATGGGGAGAGAGGGTGAGAGGGGGAGTATATGGACACAGTATGGGGAGAGAGGGTGAGGGGCAAAGTATATGGACACAGTATGGGGAGAGAGAGTGAAGGGCAAAGTATATGGACACAGTATGGGGAGAGAGGGTGGGGGGGAAGTATATGGACACAGTATAGGGAGAGGTGAGGGGGGAAGTATATGGACACAGTATGGGGAGAGAGGGTGGGGGGGAGTATATGGACACAGTATGGGGAGAGAGGGTGAGAGGGGGAGTATATGGACACAGTATGGGGAGAGAGGGTGAGGGGCAAAGTATATGGACACTGTATAGGGAGAGAAGGTGAGGGGGGAAGTATATGGACACAGTATGGGGAGAGATGGTGAGGGGGGGGAAGTATATGGACACAGTATGGGGAGAGAGGGTGAGGGGCAAAGTATATGGACACAGTATAGGGAGAGAAGGTGAGGGGGGAAGTATATGGACACAGTATAGGGAGAGAAGGTGAGGGGGGAAGTATATGGACACAGTATGGGGAGAGAGGGTGGGGGGGAGTATATGGACACAGTATGGGGAGAGAGGGTGAGGGGCAAAGTATATGGACACAGTATAGGGAGAAAAGTTGAGGGGGGAAGTATATGGACACAGTATGGGTAGCAAAGGTAAGGGGGAATATATGCAGTACTGACCAAAATTTTGGACACACCTTCTCATTCAAAGAGTTTTCTTTATTGACTCTGAAAACTGTAGATTCACATTGAAGGCATCAAATCTATGATTTACCACATGTGAAATGAAATACTTAACAAAAAAGTGTGAAACAACTGAAAATCTGTCTTATATTCTAGGTTCTTCAAAGTAGCCACCTTTTGCTTTGATTACTGCTTTGCACACTCTTGGCATTCTCTTGATGAGCTTCAAGAGGTAGTCACCGGAAATGGTCTTCACTTCACAGGTGGGCCCTTTCAGGTTTAATAAAAGGGATTTCTTGCCTTATAAATGGGGTTGGGACCATCAGTTGTGTTGTGCAGAAGTCTGGTGGATACACAGCTGATAGTCCCACTGAATAGACTGTTAGAATTTGTATTATGGCAAGAAAAAAGCAGCTAAGTAAAGAAAAATGAGTGGCTATCATTACTTTAAGAAATGAAGGTCAGTCAGTCCGAAAAATTGGGAAAACTTTGAAAGTGTCCCCAAGTGCAGTGGCAAAAACCATCAAACACTACAAAGAAACTGGATCACATGAGGACCGCCCCAGGAAAGGAAGACCAAGAGTCACCTCTGCTGCGGAGGATAAGTTTATCCGAGTCACCAGCCCCAGAAATCGCAGGTTAACAGCAGCTCAGATTAGAGACCAGGTCAATGCCACACAGAGTTCTAGCAGCAGACACATCTCTAGAACAACTGTTAAGAGGAGACTTTGTGCAGCAGGCCTTCATGGTAAAATAGCTGCCAGGAAACCACTGCTAAGGACAGGCAACAAGCAGAGGAGCCTTGTTTGGGCTAAAGAACACAAGGAATGGACATGAGACCAGTGGAAATCTGTGCTTTTGTCTGATGAGTCCAAATTTGAGATCTTTGGATCCAACCACCGTGTCTTTGTAGAAAAGGTGAACGGATGGACTCTACATGGCTGGTTCCCACCGTGAAGCATGGAGGAGGAGGTGTGATGGTGTGGGGGGGCTTTGCTGGTGACACTGTTTGGGATTTATTCAAAATTGAAGGCATACAGAACCAGCATGGCTACCACAGCATCTTGCAGCGGCGTGCTATTCCATCCGGTTTGCGTTTAGTTGGACCATCATTTATTTTTCAACAGGACAATGACCCCAAACACCTCCAGGCTGTGTAAGGGCTATCTGACTAAGAAGGAGAGTGATGGGGTGCTACGCCAGATGACCTGGCCTCCACAGTCACCAGACCTGAACCCAATCGAGATGGTTTGGGGTGAGCTGGACCGCAGAGTGAAGGCAAAAGGGCCAACAATGCTAAGCATCTCTGGGAACTCCTTCAAGACTGTTGGAAAACCATTTCCGGTGACTACCTCTTGAAGCTCATCAAGAGAATGCCAAGAGTGTGCAAAGCCGTAATCAAAGCAAAAGGCGGCTACTTTGAAGAACCTAGAATATAAGACATATTTTCAGTTGTGTCACACTTTTTTGTTAAGTATTTCATTCCACGCTTGTTAATTCATAGTTTTGATGCCTTCAATGTGAACCTACAGTTTTCACAGTCATGAAAATAAAGAAAACTCTTTGAATAAGGTGTGTCCAAACTTTTGGTCTGTACTGTATGGACACAGTATTTGGCGCAAGGGTGAGGGGGGACATATATGGACATAGTATGGGGAGAGAAAGTGAGGGGGATTATATACGGACACAGTATGGGGAGAGAGGCTGAGGGGGGAAGTATACGGACACAGTGACTAGGTGTGCAAATCACATATGAAAAAGCAGTCACTTGATAACTACCCAAACCGCTTGGGGGAGCAAAAGGGGTGTTAAGCAGATTTCTTTCCCCAGGTGCCTGAAGGCTTAGATACACCTCTGGCTTATAAACTGCAGAACACAATGCACAATCTGTACGGCACCGTACTATAGTGCTATAGGCCCCACATGTGCTGCCTTCAGGTGTCATAAATAGTGGCATATTACAGAATTATCCCATCCTACAACAATTACTTTAGAATATCTCTCTTATATGATATCTGACGGATCATACTACAGTTTATCAATTCATATATACATTTAGATTGATGAGCCCTAAAAAATGGAGATGATTGAATAAATTGTAGTCAAATTGAATTCTACTCCAATTTTACAAAAATTTGCATTCGGCAAAATGTGTGGTTCTTTTTAAACTCAGTTCCTTGTGGATTCAGCAAAATGGCGACCGATGGCCGCCATTTTTCTAAACCATAATGGGCCATCAAAAGGTTAAAAAAACTCAACATGATTATACTCACCTCAACACTCACCTCTGTAGCTCCTCCGCTACTCCACACCACCGGTCTGGTCCCCTCGCCGCTCTGGGTGTCATGGCGTATGTCTTCCGGAGGTCATTGGCTTCATGATATCACAGCGTGTGCCGTTGACCTCCCATGCTCCTACACAGAACCCTCCCGACCACCATGAAATCCAGAAGTCCAGCAAAGGGGGAGAGGACCGAAGAGTCCAAGACGATCTGCGGGATCAGAAGACATGATAGGACAGGACGGGTGGTGGTGAGTAGCGGAGGGGCTGGAGAATGAGCGCAGCGTAAGCAGAACAGTTTTTGTTATTTTTCACATTTTATGTTTATTACGCTCAGGCGGTCTTTCGAGAGATGAAACAATTGAGCAGCTGGAATTTACTACCTTGTAATAAGTTTTAATAAAGACATGATGTTTAAAGCGATTATTTCTCTCCACTGGAACAAAGTGTGTTCTTATCTATTTTTCTAAGCTTGTCCTAAGTCATTGCGCGCTCACTCCGGCCATCCTACCATAGTAATTAAATAGCCGACAGTCGGCTGCATGAAGCACTTCCTTCCCCCAGGACAATCCTTTATACCATAATCCTGTGCACGGAGAATAGCACTTTTCTCGGCAGCACATTTTTTAAAATAGGACAATGTGCTGCCGAGATCAATGATTTTTTAAATTTCACAGACCTGCTCCTGAAACGAGTTTTTCTTCACAAGAGATGTAGAATTGTTACTGAAATTTCTACACCACATTCCTGCACCCAATCTACACCTCCTGACAAATAAAAATCAAAACATCATGCAGTTTTGATGCGATAGTGATGCAATTTTTTTGCCAGAAGGTGTAGATTGGGTTCAGGAATATTGTGTAAAAATTTCAACACCAAATCATCTTTTGGGCAAAAAATTCACAAAAACGGTTTTGACGCCATTTTGGCATGGTTTTTCTGCCAAGAGATGCAAATTGGGTGTTGAAATCTGGTAAAGACATTTCAGCAACAAATTTGCAGCTCCTGGCAGAAAACTGCACCAAAATAGAAGGGCCAAAAACCGCAGGAAAAAATGCACCAACAATTGACATGCTGCAGGTTACTTTCTGCACCAAATCTGCAAGGAAAAAAAAAGCAAGGTGCGCCCAACACTTCAGAATTCTCATTGATTTTGCTGGCATAAGGATAAGCATACAGATATGTGCTATAATCTGCACCAAATCTGCATAAAAAAAATGCATCAGTAATGCACGGTGCGCACACAGCCTTAGGTCGTTTTTTCCCTGCTTTGTAGACAGCTATACTGTTACTGTTCTCTTTAAGAATTTACACGGAGACATTAAGAATTGTATGTAAATGGAAAAGCTACAAGATAGAACAGTTTTAGTTTCCATGGTCACATTCTTGTTTCATTCAGTAACTATGGAGACATAGAACATTAGCCGGAGATCTAGAGGTGCTGGCAATTATGTCAGCGGACATATAATACTAACTTGTGATTTCGCACTTTTTGCTTTTTTTTTTTTACACAATCTCTTAAGAATTTAAAGGCAGAGAAAAAGATGTGCAAGATACAATGTCAAATAACGGCGGTGATTTCATTATAAAGTATTAAATGAAAGGCCGACGAGAGCGTGGATACAATGAGGAGGGACGGATGGAACCGGCATCTGCTCTGGATTGGCATGCAGAGGTCCAGATATCATTGATTTTACTCACTTATATAGCGCCATTAATTCCACAGCGCTTACAGACGTCATCATCACTGCCCCTATTGGGTCTCACAATCTATTACAGACGTCATCAGCACTGTCCCCATTGGGTCTCACAATCTATTACAGACGTCATCAGCACTGCCCCCATTGGGTCTCACAATCTATTACAGACGTCATCATCACTGCCCCCATTGGGTCTCACAATCTATTACAGACGTCATCATCACTGCCCCCATTGGGTCTCACAATCTATTACAAACGTCATCATCACTGCCCCCATTGGGTCTCACAATCTATTACAGACGTCATCAGCACTGCCCCCATTGGGTCTCACAATCTATTACAGACGTCATCATCACTGCCCCCATTGGGTCTCACAATCTATTACAGACGTCATCATCACTGCCCCCATTGGGTCTCACAATCTATTACAGACGTCATCAGCACTGCCCCCATTGGGTCTCACAATCTATTACAGACGTCATCATCACTGCCCCCATTGGGTCTCACAATCTATTACAGACGTCATCATCACTGCCCCCATTGGGTCTCACAATCTATTACAGACGTCATCAGCACTGCCCCCATTGGGTCTCACAATCTATTACAGACGTCATCAGCACTGCCCCCATTGGGTCTCACAATCTATTACAGACGTCATCAACACTCTCCCCATTGGGTCTCACAATCTATTACAGACGTCATCAGCACTGTCCCCATTGGGTCTCACAATCTATTACAGACGTCATCAGCACTGCCCCCATTGGGTCTCACAATCTATTACAGACGTCATCAACACTCTCCCCATTGGGTCTCACAATCTATTACAGACGTCATCAGCACTGTCCCCATTGGGTCTCACAATCTATTACAGACATCATCAACACTCTCCCCATTGGGTCTCACAATCTATTACAAACGTCATCATCACTGCCCCCATTGGGTCTCACAATCTATTACAGACGTCATCAGCACTGTCCCCATTGGGTCTCACAATCTATTACAGACGTCATCAACACTCTCCCCATTGGGTCTCACAATCTATTACAAACGTCATCATCACTGCCCCCATTGGGTCTCACAATCTATTACAGACGTCATCATCACTGCCCCCATTGGGTCTCACAATCTATTACAGACGTCATCAACACTCTCCCCATTGGGTCTCACAATCTATTACAAACGTCATCATCACTGCCCCCATTGGGTCTCACAATCTATTACAGACGTCATCAGCACTGTCCCCGTTGGGTCTCACAATCTATTACAGACGTCATCAACACTCTCCCCATTGGGTCTCACAATCTATTACAGACGTCATCATCACTGTCCCCATTGGGTCTCACAATCTATTACAGACGTCATCAGCACTGTCCCCATTGGGTCTCACAATCTATTACAGACGTCATCAACACTCTCCCCATTGGGTCTCACAATCTATTACAAACGTCATCATCACTGCCCCCATTGGGTCTCACAATCTATTACAGACGTCATCAGCACTGTCCCCATTGGGTCTCACAATCTATTACAGACGTCATCAACACTCTCCCCATTGGGTCTCACAATCTATTACAAACGTCATCATCACTGCCCCCATTGGGTCTCACAATCTATTACAGACGTCATCATCACTGCCCCCATTGGGTCTCACAATCTATTACAGACGTCATCAACACTCTCCCCATTGGGTCTCACAATCTATTACAAACGTCATCATCACTGCCCCCATTAGGTCTCACAATCTATTACAGACGTCATCAGCACTGTCCCTGTTGGGTCTCACAATCTATTACAGACGTCATCAACACTCTCCCCATTGGGTCTCACAATCTATTACAGACGTCATCATCACTGTCCCCATTGGGTCTCACAATCTATTACAGACGTCATCAGCACTGTCCCCATTGGGTCTCACAATCTATTACAGACGTCATCAACACTCTCCCCATTGGGTCTCACAATCTATTACAAACGTCATCATCACTGCCCCCATTGGGTCTCACAATCTATTACAGACGTCATCAGCACTGTCCCCATTGGGTCTCACAATCTATTACAGACGTCATCAACACTCTCCCCATTGGGTCTCACAATCTATTACAAACGTCATCATCACTGCCCCCATTGGGTCTCACAATCTATTACAGACGTCATCATCACTGCCCCCATTGGGTCTCACAATCTATTACAGACGTCATCAACACTCTCCCCATTGGGTCTCACAATCTATTACAAACGTCATCATCACTGCCCCCATTGGGTCTCACAATCTATTACAGACGTCATCAGCACTGTCCCTGTTGGGTCTCACAATCTATTACAGACGTCATCAACACTCTCCCCATTGTGTCTCACAATCTATTACAGACGTCATCATCACTGTCCCCATTGGGTCTCACAATCTATTACAGACGTCATCAGCACTGTCCCCATTGGGTCTCACAATCTATTACAGACGTCATCAGCACTGTCCCCGTTGGGTCTCACAATCTATTACAGATGTCATCAGCACTGTCCCCATTGGGTCTCACAATCTATTACAGACGTCATCAGCACTGTCCCTGTTGGGTCTCACAATCTATTACAGATGTCATCAGCACTGTCCCCATTGGGTCTCACAATCTATTACAGAAGTCATCATCACTGTCCCCATTGGGTCTCACAATCTATTACAGACGTCATCAGCACTGTCCCTGTTGGGTCTCACAATCTATTACAGATGTCATCAGCACTGTCCCCATTGGGTCTCACAATCTATTACAGAAGTCATCATCACTGTCCTCATTGGGTCTCACAATCTATTACAGACGTCATCATCACTGTCCCCATTGGGTCTCACAATCTATTACAGACGTCATCAACACTCTCCCCATTGGGTCTCACAATCTATTACAGACGTCATCAACACTCTCCCCATTGGGTCTCACGATCTATTACAGACGTCATCAACACTCTCCCCATTGGGTCTCACAATCTATTACAGACGTCATCATCACTGCCCCCATTGGGTCTCACAATCTATTACAGACGTCATCAACACTCTCCCCATTGGGTCTCACAATCTATTACAAACGTCATCATCACTGCCCCCATTGGGTCTCACAATCTATTACAGACGTCATCAGCACTGTCCCCATTGGGTCTCACAATCTATTACAGACGTCATCAGCACTGTCCCTGTTGGGTCTCACAATCTATTACAAACGTCATCAGCACTGTCCCTGTTGGGTCTCACAATCTATTACAGAAGTCATCATCACTGTCCCCATTGGGTCTCACAATCTATTACAGACGTCATCAGCACTGTCCCTGTTGGGTCTCACAATCTATTACAGATGTCATCAGCACTGTCCCCATTGGGTCTCACAATCTATTACAGAAGTCATCATCACTGTCCTCATTGGGTCTCACAATCTATTACAGACGTCATCATCACTGTCCCCATTGGGTCTCACAATCTATTACAGACGTCATCAACACTCTCCCCATTGGGTCTCACAATCTATTACAGACGTCATCAACACTCTCCCCATTGGGTCTCACGATCTATTACAGACGTCATCAACACTCTCCCCATTGGGTCTCACAATCTATTACAGACGTCATCATCACTGCCCCCATTGGGTCTCACAATCTATTACAGACGTCATCAACACTCTCCCCATTGGGTCTCACAATCTATTACAAACGTCATCATCACTGCCCCCATTGGGTCTCACAATCTATTACAGACGTCATCAGCACTGTCCCTGTTGGGTCTCACAATCTATTACAGACGTCATCAACACTCTCCCCATTGGGTCTCACAATCTATTACAGACGTCATCATCACTGTCCCCATTGGGTCTCACAATCTATTACAGACGTCATCAGCACTGTCCCCATTGGGTCTCACAATCTATTACAGACGTCATCAGCACTGTCCCTGTTGGGTCTCACAATCTATTACAGATGTCATCAGCACTGTCCCCATTGGGTCTCACAATCTATTACAGACGTCATCAGCACTGTCCCTGTTGGGTCTCACAATCTATTACAGATGTCATCAGCACTGTCCCCATTGGGTCTCACAATCTATTACAGAAGTCATCATCACTGTCCCCATTGGGTCTCACAATCTATTACAGACGTCATCAGCACTGTCCCTGTTGGGTCTCACAATCTATTACAGATGTCATCAGCACTGTCCCCATTGGGTCTCACAATCTATTACAGACGTCATCATCACTCTCCCCATTGGGTCTCACGATCTATTACAGACGTCATCAACACTCTCCCCATTGGGTCTCACAATCTATTACAGACGTCATCATCACTGTCCCCATTGGGTCTCACAATCTATTACAGACGTCATCAGCACTGTCCCCATTGGGTCTCACAATCTATTACAGACGTCATCATCACTGTCCCCATTGGGTCTCACAATCTATTACAGACGTCATCAGCACTCTCCCCATTGGGTCTCACAATCTATTACAGACGTCATCAGCACTCTCCCCATTGGGTCTCACAATCTATTACAGACGTCATCAGCACTCTCCCCATTGGGTCTCACAATCTATTACAGATGTCATCATCACTGTCCCCATTGGGTCTCACAATCTATTACAGACGTCATCATCACTCTCCCCATTGGGTCTCACAATCTATTACAGACGTCATCAACACTCTCCCCATTGGGTCTCACAATCTATTACAGACGTCATCAACACTCTCCCCATTGGGTCTCACGATCTATTACAGACGTCATCAACACTCTCCCCATTGGGTCTCACAATCTATTACAGACGTCATCATCACTGCCCCCATTGGGTCTCACAATCTATTACAGACGTCATCAACACTCTCCCCATTGGGTCTCACAATCTATTACAAACGTCATCATCACTGCCCCCATTGGGTCTCACAATCTATTACAGACGTCATCAGCACTGTCCCCATTGGGTCTCACAATCTATTACAGACGTCATCAGCACTGTCCCTGTTGGGTCTCACAATCTATTACAGATGTCATCAGCACTGTCCCCATTGGGTCTCACAATCTATTACAGACGTCATCAGCACTGTCCCTGTTGGGTCTCACAATCTATTACAGATGTCATCAGCACTGTCCCCATTGGGTCTCACAATCTATTACAGAAGTCATCATCACTGTCCTCATTGGGTCTCACAATCTATTACAGACGTCATCATCACTGTCCCCATTGGGTCTCACAATCTATTACAGACGTCATCAACACTCTCCCCATTGGGTCTCACAATCTATTACAGACGTCATCAACACTCTCCCCATTGGGTCTCACGATCTATTACAGACGTCATCAACACTCTCCCCATTGGGTCTCACAATCTATTACAGACGTCATCAGCACTGTCCCCATTGGGTCTCACAATCTATTACAGACGTCATCATCACTGTCCCCATTGGGTCTCACAATCTATTACAGACGTCATCAGCACTGTCCCTGTTGGGTCTCACAATCTATTACAGATGTCATCAGCACTGTCCCCATTGGGTCTCACAATCTATTACAGACGTCATCAGCACTGTCCCTGTTGGGTCTCACAATCTATTACAGATGTCATCAGCACTGTCCCCATTGGGTCTCACAATCTATTACAGAAGTCATCATCACTGTCCCCATTGGGTCTCACAATCTATTACAGACGTCATCAGCACTGTCCCTGTTGGGTCTCACAATCTATTACAGACGTCATCAGCACTCTCCCCATTGGGTCTCACGATCTATTACAGACGTCATCAACACTCTCCCCATTGGGTCTCACAATCTATTACAGACGTCATCATCACTGTCCCCATTGGGTCTCACAATCTATTACAGACGTCATCAGCACTGTCCCCATTGGGTCTCACAATCTATTACAGACGTCATCATCACTGTCCCCATTGGGTCTCACAATCTATTACAGACGTCATCAGCACTCTCCCCATTGGGTCTCACAATCTATTACAGACGTCATCAGCACTCTCCCCATTGGGTCTCACAATCTATTACAGACGTCATCAGCACTCTCCCCATTGGGTCTCACAATCTATTACAGATGTCATCATCACTGTCCCCATTGGGTCTCACAATCTATTACAGACGTCATCATCACTCTCCCCATTGGGTCTCACAATCTATTACAGACGTCATCAGCACTGCCCCCATTGGGTCTCACAATCTATTACAGACGTCATCAGCACTCTCCCCGTTGGGTCTCACAATCTATTACAGACGTCATCAGCACTGTCCCTATTGGGTCTCACAATCTAATTCAGACGTTATCAACGCGCCCACGGGGTCTTGGGGGGAGGGTTACTCGTCACCGGGCCGGTTTGGGATGTCACAGCAGCCAGGCCCGGCTCCGTAATCCCGCGGTGTCAACCAAATGAAGGGGGAAGATAATGGGAGTAGTAGTTATTCGTGATGCCACCTGTGGTGTGCGGCCAGCTATTAGCCGTCGCTGCGGGAGGCCTTCTCCGTGGCGGATAATAACGCAGCTCGGATGGTGTAGCTCTCCTCAGGCAGAGCTTAGGCCCCGGGGAGGATGTGGGGGGTAGTGGTCCACTCTAATTAAGGAGCGCGGGGCGCGGGAAGGATCAGACGACACAGCGGTTACAGTTTAAGTTCTTTACTCACTGAGATGTCACCGCCTTTGGACTGCCGGACTCCGCCGTCATGGGCTCCAGCCGATCCCGGATAGTTCGGAGGTCAGAACCGGTGTTTCTATCAGCGAGTCCTTCCTCCCTGCGCTGTGTTGTGTGAGTCCCCGCGGCTTGAAGCTGGGATCCGAGTCCTGGGGATTGTTCTGTTCCTCGTCCCGTAAAGCAGGCAGCACGAGTCTGTAGATGGGGCACCCTATGGTCATGACTGCTGGCTCTATATGCTGCTTTGCCCCAGGCACTGTGTGTGGGCAAGAAGACATGAAATCCTCTGCCCGGCGGACTCTGCTGTCAGGTCTTGCAATGCCCACCAGCCTAGGGCTCCGCACCCTGAAGTGGGCGCCGGTCCTGAGGGGGCTATGGGGGAGCTATGGGGCAGCTCTCCCCTCAGCGACCATGTCCTCCTGCGTCTCACTTGTTTCCTGTCCTGGACTAGACTGCTTGTAAGTGTGAGTGTCACCTTACTCCCCGGTGCTAGCTCCTCCCCCCCGGTTCCTCAACTAGTGAGCAGAGGGTCCACTACATTAGTGATGGCCACCCTCCAATGTCTCTACCCTAGCCCAGTCCCAGTGAGAGGGCATCTAACTGTGTGTTATGGTGGATTGTGGTGGTTTTATCAGTGATGACCTCCTCCGTATCCGACCTGTGGTGACTGAAGCCTCAGGGGCGCCACATCCCCATTCGGTCTCACAATCTATTACAGACGTCATCAACACTGTCCCCATTGGTTCTCACAATCTATTACAGATATCATCAACACTGTCCCCATTGGGTCTCACAATCTAAATTCCCTATCAGTATGTCTTTGGAGAAAAGCGGAGTATCTGCACACAAAAACACCTTGCAGATGTTCTCCTTGGTATGATTGAGCCCAAGACTGCAGTGCTGTAGAGCAACAGTGCTAACCACTGAGCCATTGTCCCGTCTTACAAAATCTATGTCTGCATGATACTGAAGGAGCAGAGGGAGAAAAAAAATATATAAAGGGTCTAATGTAACATGGAGACAGAGGATTCCTATAGATTGCAAGTTCTAACAATGTATTGTAGCATTGATGCCAACAGTCATGAAGATGCCGGGAGTGTCCAGCATTTTCAGAAACAAATGCTGCAAACTTTGCATACCCTGGTCCAAAAGAGTAGCAAATATATGTAAAGTTCTCATAGACTGGACTGATAACCATACAATACTGCTAATGAGCTTCGAGGGTTGCTTGCAAGGCTTGAAAACTCTGCCGGATTCTGATGCTATGTAGAGCCATCTTGGTAAAGAACCCAACGTATGCTTGCTAACTCTTACAATTCATCACCTGGAATGGATATCCATCTGTAGCTTTATGCAGCAATCCTCAATCCCAGAGCCTCCATGTTCTGTTCCTCGCCTGCACAGTGTCATGATCCTATTGGCGGTGCTCTGCTCTCCTGCAGAGCCGATGCCTTGTTTTTGTGTTATGCTCCGGTGGACGGGTTGTTCCCAAACTCAGGTCCTGGGTTGGTTTTGGGAGGGGCCTGTTTACCGGAGCCTTATTCCAGGTGACTGCTCTGCTTTATTTAGGAGTAACTCCGCCCGTAATGCCGCCAATGATAGTTCCTGTATTGCAGTTGCGTCTCTGATTGCCGTAAGTGATTATCCTTATCTATTCACCGCTACCCCTAACCTAAGTACCCTTCTCCGCCCATTCCCCTGACTCTGACTTGACTCCCAGACTTCCCTGACTTCCGGCTCGTACCCTGACCTTGGCTCTGCTCTTTCCCCGTGTACCTGACGTGACCTCCTGACTTGCAGACCTCTGTGTTATGATCTGGAACCATGGAAGACCACCACAAATCATTGGCGAAAAGGTGACAAGAGCATTGGCAACTAATCTGGCCGCCATCCCCTTACTAACCAACACAACTAGAAGTAGCCGAGGGGTGAACTAACATCCTGTGCACCGCGATCCCAGCCGGAGAACTAACTATCCTAAAGGTAGGAAAGATGAATAACTCTCTGCCTCAGAAAATAGACAAGAATAGCAAGCCCCCCACATTCAAAGACTGCGGTGATATAGGAAAAACACAATACACAGGTAGATGACAGGATTAGCAAAACGTGAGACCCCCGCTGACTAAAATAGGAAAGGACAGGAAAGGGACTGATGGTGGCCAGAGAAAAACCCTGCAAAATACCAACTTCCTGATAGTACAAAAAGGCCCTCAGATCGCTCGATCTGAACTCCGTCCTATACCAGGTGCCCTTGTCATACCAATGAACAGAAAACAAGAATCATAACAAAGTCAACAAGCCACAAACACATGGACACAAAGGAGCTATACTCCACACAGAACTGCAGGGAGTTCCTCAACAATCCACTAAGGGGGAAAATCCCTGGAAGGAAATAAACTGAAACCAACCACAGCAAATGACAAACCCAGATAAACAAAAGAACCAGACAATAAATAAAGAGCAAGCACTTATCTGGGGAAGATGTGGTGTAGAGCAGGATTAAGCAGGCTGGAGATACAAAGAACAACTGACATCCGGCAACAGCCTGCAATCAGACCAGGACTTAAATAAGCAGAGAGTTAGCAAAGGAAACACCCACTGCACAACACACCTGGTCCAAGTCCAAACCATTCCTGGCCACCAGAGGGAGCATCCCAGCAGCCAAAACATAACTAACATTCACAACACCTCTGGCTTGTACCCTGACTTCGGCCCCGCTCTGTCCCCGTGTACCTGACTTTACCTCCTTGCTTCCAGACCTCCAGCTTATACCCTAACCTAGGTCCCGCTCTTTCCCCGTGTACCTGACGTGACCTCATGGCTTCCAGACCTCCAGCTTGTACCCTGACCTCAGCCCCGCTCTTTCCCCATGTACCTGACGTGACCTCATGGCTTCCAGACCTCCAGCTTGTACCCTAACCTCGGCCCCGCTCTCTCATCATGTACTTGACGTGATTTCCCGGCTCCTGACCTTTTGGCTTGTTCGACTACTCCTCCACTAGTGTTTCTAGCGACATCCAGTGTTAGAGCATCTCACTACTCCATTAGTGTCATGAGACACCTAGTGTTAGGACATCACACCCGAGTGGAGAAATCTTTCAAAATAATTGCTTTCCTGGTTCCAGGCAACTTTGGGAGATGCAGGATCCTAGCTAGGGAACGGATGGGATGAACTCTTCATCAACTCCACTAAACACTAAAGGAAGACACAAGGAGGACACACAGGGGGAAAAAGCATGAACTACTTATCCACAGATGACTCAGGCAGGAGTTCAGCAAAGCTTCAGCAATGATACCACATAGGAGTACAAGCCACCTGCTTGCAACCAGAACTTGGATTAACTGAATAATATCACCAGCACCAGGACAGGGAACAAGGGATATTTAAGTACCAAGAGAATACTGATAATCAGCAGCTGGGTGGAAGGTAAGTTCCTGCTGGGTCCAAAAGGAGAGAGATGAAAATCCAGCAGGAAAGCTCCTACACCAATGAATACTGACAGCAGGAACAACATAAAATCAGGGAGCATTCTGTGCAGTCAAACGATGTGACCTTCTATGGCCAGAAACCCCATGACTGTCTGTCACACAAGACACACCCGTGACATCTGTCCATGGGAAGTTATCTAGATGAAGTGCCTAGGTCTTAGGGAGGGTCCACACTCACATTTGTACAGGGTATAAAAAAAAAATGTTGAAAAAAGACAAAAATAAGCTAGGGCATAAGTTGGTATACGTGAAATAGGAGCACATTCACACCTTGGCCATTTCACAGACAAAACCCAAGAGAAAAAAAACAAAATGAGCATGTGTCCTATAATAAAGTAAATAATAGTAGAACATTTATATAACATAGGGCACTTGGTTAATACTGTTTGATCAAAGAGTGTAAAAGCCATCCCACCAAGGTGTAGCCATCGGGAGGACCCTACTCTAGTATTAAAACCTTACCTTGCGTCAATGACATCAATGTGAATAAAGTCTTAAAGGGGTTGTTCACTACTCAGCCTAGTGGCCTCACATCGATGTAAACCTCATAGGAAAGGCCTTTCTCAAATACGTTGTGTAGTCAATTGATCTTCTGAGCGGCGCTATTGCGGTCCACTCATCCCTATCAAGTGACCCCCTAATATCTGAGATCCACTGATGTCACGTCAACTTCCAGTTGACCCAACATCACCGAGGCGACCCCAGTGACTGGGCTATGGGTGGTGGGCTATTCCTGAGTGACTGGGCTGTGGGTGGTGGGCTATTCCTGAGTGACTGGGCTGTGGGTGGTGGGCTATTCCTGAGTGACCGGGCTATGGGTGGTGGGCTATTCCTGAGTGACTGGGCTGTGGGTGGTGGGCTATTCCTGAGTGACTGGGCTGTGGGTGGTGGGCTATTCCTGAGTGACCGGGCTATGGGTGGTGGGCTATTCCTGAGTGACTGGGCTGTGGGTGGTGGGCTATTCCTGAGTGACTGGGCTGTGGGTGGTGGGCTATTTCTGAGTGACTGGGCTATGGGTGGTGGGCTATTCCTGAGTGACTGGGCTATGGGTGGTGGGCTATTCCTGAGTGACTGGGCTGTGGGTGGTGGGCTATTCCTGAGTGACTGGGCTGTGGGTGGTGGGCTATTCCTGAGTGACTGGGCTGTGGGTGGTGGGCTATTTCTGAGTGACTGGGCTATGGGTGGTGGGCTATTCCTGAGTGACTGGGCTATGGGTGGTGGGCTATTCCTGAGTGACTGGGCTGTGGGTGGTGGGCTATTCCTGAGTGACTGGGCTGTGGGTGGTGGGCTATTCCTGAGTGACCGGGCTGTGGGTGGTGGGCTATTCCTGAGTGACTGGGCTGTGGGTGGTGGGCTATTCCTGAGTGACTGGGCTATGGGTGGTGGGCTATTCCTGAGTGACTGGGCTATGGGTGGTGGGCTATTCCTGAGTGACTGGGCTATGGGTGGTGGGCTATTCCTGAGTGACTGGGCTATGGGTGGTGGGCTATTCCTGAGTGACCGGGCTATGGGTGGTGGGCTATTCCTGAGTGACCGGGCTGTGGGTGGTGGGCTATTCCTGAGTGACTGGGCTGTGGGTGGTGGGCTATTCCTGAGTGACTGGGCTGTGGGTGGTGGGCTATTCCTGAGTGACTGGGCTGTGGGTGGTGGGCTATTCCTGAGTGACTGGGCTGTGGGTGGTGGGCTATTCCTGAGTGACTGGGCTGTGGGTGGTGGGCTATTCCTGAGTGACTGGGCTATGGGTGGTGGGCTATTCCTGAGTGACTGGGCTATGGGTGGAGGGCTATTCCTGAGTGACTGGCCTATGGGTGGTGGGCTATTCCTGAGTGACTGGGCTATGGGTGGTGGGCTATTTATGAGTGACTGGGCTATGGGTGGTGGGCTATTCCTGAGTGACTGGGCTATGGGTGGTGGGCTATTCCTGAGTGACCGGGCTGTGGGTGGTGGGCTATTCCTGAGTGACCGGGCTATGGGTGGTGGGCTATTCCTGAGTGACCGGGCTGTGGGTGGTGGGCTATTCCTGAGTGACTGGGCTATGGGTGGTGGGCTATTCCTGAGTGACCGGGCTGTGGGTGGTGGGCTATTCCTGAGTGACTGGGCTATGGGTGGTGGGCTATTCCTGAGTGACCGGGCTGTGGGTGGTGGGCTATTCCTGAGTGACTGGGCTATGGGTGGTGGGCTATTCCTGAGTGACCGGGCTGTGGGTGGTGGGCTATTCCTGAGTGACTGGGCTATGGGTGGTGGGCTATTCCTGAGTGACCGGGCTATGGGTGGTGGGCTATTCCTGAGTGACCGGGCTGTGGGTGGTGGGCTATTCCTGAGTGACTGGGCTATGGGTGGTGGGCTATTCCTGAGTGACTGGGCTATGGGTGGTGGGCTATTCCTGAGTGACCGGGCTATGGGTCGTGGGCTATTCCTGAGTGACTGGGCTATGGGTGGTGGGCTATTCCTGAGTGACCGGGCTGTGGGTGGTGTTTCACCGCTTGTCACGGCTCATACGGGCTTCACTTGCTCTCCACAGTCCATGCAATTGATATTCATTGCTCTAAATCTCCTCTCTCAGGCGGCTATTGCTATCATACACAGGCATTCAACCACGACAAAGTCTTCACTTATTATTACGCGTTAGGAAAGGGATCTGATAACAGATCAGCCACACGAGAGGGGCCGGGCTGCAGCCATTGATCTCACCTGCGAATTGAAGCAGTTTTGTGATTCCTCGGAATATTACAAATATGTGAAAGCTACAGCTTGTAAAATTAGAAAGAAAATACAAATTTATCTAGAAATGCCTCCACTTTTGACCAGAAGAGACAAGGGTAATGCTGTTTTAAAAAGGAATAGTATTATTAAAGGCCACCTCTTTCAGAAGACCATCCCTGATGTAGACCAATTTTGTCTAAGTTGGGATATTAATTTCCCATAATGTACTGTATATACAGATATCAGACATAACATTAACGGCACCTGCCTAATATTGTGTGGACCTCCTTGTGTCACCAAAAAAAAACCCCTGCCCATCATGGCTTGGACTTCACCAAGACCTCCGAAGATGTCCTGTCCTGTCTGGCACTTAGATGTTAGCAGAAGATCCTCCTGTAAGTTGTGATCTACGGCCTCTTAATAAAGCACATCCCACAGTTTGAGATCTGTGGACTTTGAAGACCAAGTCATTACCTCGAAGGCTTTATGTTATGTTCATTAAACCATTGAACAATCTTGGCAGCTTGGCAGGGGGCACATTACCCTAGAGACCACCGCCACTGGAGAATACAGCTGCCCAGAAGGGGTGACTTTTTATAGACATACATGAATGCCGGATCCAAGCAATATATCGGATCATGTTGTTCGTACTTATATTACTTATATTATATCCTAATTTCTGCATACTGGGAACACACCGCAAGAGCGGCAATTTTGGAGAGTCTCTCCCCTCACAACTTGTCCATTTTGTCCAAAACTTTCTTAGATTCTTACCTGTACCCATTTCTTTTATCTTCCAACACCTTCACCTTCAATAACTGATTATTACTTGCCTTGTAATATATCTCACACCTTGTTTGGTGCCTTTGTATCAAGTTAATTATTATTGGAGAGGCCCCCAAAAAAGTTGGCCTGTGGGCCAAAAGCCGGATGTGGCTACAGTTTAATGTGTTTAGAGGCCTCCCGATTAGAAATAAGCGAACCCAAGGTTTGGTGTTCACTGTTCATACCGAGCATAGACTTTACAAAAATATAGAGTCGGGTGTCTGACGCATGAACATCACTTACACAAGCAGGATTGTGCTCGGGTACACTCCGCTCGGTGCTCAGCCCAGTGCGAGCCGCTTGCAGTGTTTGATCAGTCGCACTGGGGGTAATAACAGTGCGATCAGATGTAGTGTGCACAAAACAAAAAAATTGGAAAACCCCACCACCCTCCCCTGGAAGTGATCTGTTTATGGCTGGCTGCATGTGGCCAAAGACCCGAATTGCCCAATCAGTGACTTCTATTGAGGTTCAGTCAAATCCGGGTCCCAAACTGAAATTTATCTGAAGTGCAGCTGCACTCGCCGAATGCAACTTCCACAGGTCCAATCATCTCTACTCCCAATTCTTCCCGACACATAGGAGTGAAGGACCTGGGCAATCCTTATGTTCTCTGGTAGTGTCACGGGAAATGTACTGACAGACCAGGGGTTCCTAAACTGGTCTTTAGACTCAAGACCTTGCGCTGTCCCTTATCTTGGAGGTAAGCTTGATGGTAGCTAGGTCTGAGCCCCCAACCTGACCCTGTCTCCTGTCTTAGCTCTGATCATACTTCCCTCAACCTGGCAGCGGGATGGAAAAACCCAGTAACAAAACCTCACAGAAAAGATACGGACAAGGAAGAACGAAACCTTGTACACACTGCACTCAAACACAAAGGAGAGATAATATGCGTACAGGGGAATAAAGAAAATGATAGGGAATAAACTCACAACAGTGGAACGTTCACACCACGCAGAAAAGCAAGTGTTGTTCACCATGAACTGACAACCACTGAAACCAGGATCACTGAAGTTATCTTCACTGATCTCCTACGACACTACCCAGCCTTAAATAGGACTCTCAGAAGAGGTGCACACTGCTCCAAAAAGGATTAACTCCTGCATAGCTGGGAGCAGTGAAACAACTCAGCCGACGCCCAGCAAAGCTGACCACTTAAAGAGAGGCCAGGTTCCTGTTGGACTCTGCAATGTGAACAGAGTCCGATTCTGTGGTAGTAATCCGTGTGTGCGGATCAAGACAGCGCATGGCATGTAGATAAGCCAGTGCCAGAGGAGACTGGCAGCGGCTTTCACAGACAACTTTGTAGTGCTTGATTGAGTTGAGCGTTCCTATTTATGGGGTACTCAGGGGAGATATCGGTCGGTCAAATGATTTCTGTGGTTTTAATGTTATGGTTGATCGATGTATATATTTTTTCTACTTTCTCTAGAACTCTCGTATTTAGAGATCAGGTAACTTCTTGTATAATACCGTAACAATGACCAATCAACACTAGACTACAAATTCTCTATTGTGTGTTTTCCATGGTTGTCTCTATTCACATATTGTCTGGGAATTGTGTTTCCATGTTGTAATTGAAAAGGATCAAAGTCAATAAAATTAGAATTTCAATATTATACTAGAAGTAACAATAGATATTAGTAGCCCCAGCACCTCGGTATCGATTGATAGCCGCGCGTATGTATCTCCGTGCACGGTTGTAGTGAGGGTTGTAGAGCGCTGTATTCCCTTGGTGAAGCAGTGAGTGTTGTGGAGAAGAAGTGGCGCTCTCTGGAGGACGAGGAGCCGGTGATGATGTCAGAATATTCATGCCCTAAAATGACTGATTTGCAGATGTGAGGAGCCTGCGTCTCCTGAGACCCCAGCATTGTCATTTCCAGTAGGCAGGCTGCGGTGTTAGATCCAAATGGCAAATTGCTCTCTTAGCAGCAGCAGAACAGTGCCAGACAAAGCCGAAGAGACCATCCATTAACATTAACATTTTCCAAGCAGTGCCCTGTCACAGACGGGCGTTCTCAAGCAGGACCTTGTCACAGACGGGCGTTCTCCAGCAGGACCTTGTCACAGACGGGCGTTCTCCAGCAGGACCTTGTCACAGACGGGGCGTTCTCCAGCAGGACCCTGTCACAGACGGGGCGTTCTCCAGCAGGACCTTGTCACAGACGGGCGTTCTCCAGCAGGACCTTGTCACAGACGGGCGTTCTCCAGCAGGACCTTGTCACAGACGGGGCGTTCTCCAGCAGGACCTCATCACAGACGGGGCGTTCTCCAGCAGGACCTTGTCACAGACGGGGCGTTCTCCAGCAGGACCTTGTCACAGACGGGCGTTCTCCAGCAGGACCTTGTCACAGACGGGGCGTTCTCCAGCAGGACCTTGTCACAGACGGGGCGTTCTCCAGCAGGACCTTGTCACAGACGGGGCGTTCTCCAGCAGGACCTTGTCACAGACGGGCGTTCTCCAGCAGGACCTTGTCACAGACAGGGCGTTCTCCAGCAGGACCTTGTCACAGACAGGGCGTTCTCCAGCAGGACCTTGTCACAGACAGGGCGTTCTCCAGCAGGACCTTGTCACAGACGGGGCGTTCTCCAGCAGGACCTTGTCACAGACGAGGCGTTCTCCAGCAGGACCTTGTCACAGACGGGGCGTTCTCCAGCAGGACCTTGTCACAGACGGGGCGTTCTCCAGCAGGACCTTGTCACAGACGGGGCGATCTCCAGCAGGACCTTGTCACAGACGGGCGTTCTCCAGCAGGACCTTGTCACAGACGGGGCGTTCTCCAGCAGGACCTTGTCACAGACGGGGCGATCTCCAGCAGGACCTTGTCACAGACGGGGCGATCTCCAGCAGGACCTTGTCACAGACGGGGCGTTCTCCAGCAGGACCTTGTCACAGACGGGGCGTTCTCCAGCAGGACCTTGTCACAGACGGGCGTTCTCCAGCAGGACCTTGTCACAGACGGGGCGTTCTCCAGCAGGACCTTGTCACAGACGGGGCGTTCTCCAGCAGGACCTTGTCACAGACGGGGCGATCTCCAGCAGGACCTTGTCACAGATGGGGCGATCTCCAGCAGGACCCTGTCACAGACGGGCGTTCTCCAGCAGGACCTTGTCACAGACGGGGCGTTCTCCAGCAGGACCTTGTCACAGACGGGGCGTTCTCCAGCAGGACCTTGTCACAGACGGGGCGATCTCCAGCAGGACCTTGTCACAGACGGGGCGTTCTCCAGCAGGACCTTGTCACAGACGGGGCGTTCTCCAGCAGGACCTTGTCACAGATGGGCGTTCTCCAGCAGAACCTTGTCACAGACGGGGCGTTCTCCAGCAGGACCTTGTCACAGACGGGGCGATCTCCAGCAGGACCTTGTCACAGACGGGGCGTTCTCCAGCAGGACCTTGTCACAGATGGGCGTTCTCCAGCAGAACCTTGTCACAGACGGGGCGATCTCCAGCAGGACCTTGTCACAGATGGGCGTTCTCCAGCAGAACCTTGTCACAGACGGGGCGTTCTCCAGCAGAACCTTGTCACAGACGGGCGTTCTCCAGCAGGACCTTGTCACAGACGGGGCGTTCTCCAGCAGGACCTTGTCACAGACGGGGCGATCTCCAGCAGGACCTTGTCACAGACGGGGCGTTCTCCAGCAGGACCTTGTCACAGACGGGGCGTTCTCCAGCAGGACCTTGTCACAGACGGGGCGTTCTCCAGCAGGACCTTGTCACAGACGGGGCGTTCTCCAGCAGGACCTTGTCACAGACGGGGCGTTCTCCAGCAGGACCTTGTCACAGATGGGCGTTCTCCAGCAGAACCTTGTCACAGACGGGGCGTTCTCCAGCAGAACCTTGTCACAGACGGGCGTTCTCCAGCAGGACCTTGTCACAGACGGGGCGTTCTCCAGCAGGACCTTGTCACAGACGGGGCGTTCTCCAGCAGGACCTTGTCACAGACGGGCGTTCTCCAGCAGGACCTTGTCACAGACGGGGCGTTCTCCAGCAGAACCTTGTCACATTGTGCCCGGGATTCAATAGGCATAATGCAAGCTCCTAGATTCTCTGTTCCTAGTGCCTCCTTCCCCTAATGTCTTAGGAAAGTGATACGATAATATACAGTGGAGGAAATAAGTTTTGGATCCCTTGCTGATTTTGTAAGTTTGCCACTGACAAAGACATGAACAGTCTATAGTTTTAATTATAGGTTAATTGTAACAGTGAGAGAATATCCAAAATAAAATCCAGAAAATTACATTGTATAAATTATAAAAATGTATTTGTATCTTGCAGAGAGAAATAAGTATTAGATCCCCTACCAACCATGAAGAGTCCTGGCTCCTTCAGACGCTCCTAATCCCCTCGTTCCCTGCACGGCTCTTATGTTGTCCCCTGTATAAAGCCTCCTGTCCACAGACGTTCAGTGCTGAATCGCATAGACATATACAGTATGTATCAGGGTGTGATGAAGGAGAATTGGGTTTTTCTGAAACGCGTTGATTTTCTGGTTCACTCCGATCACAATGCATTAAAAAAAAACTGCTGCAAAAAGTGTGGGGTTTTTTTTTCTGCAGCGTTTTTCCTGGCAAGAGATGCAATTGTTGGTGCAGAAAATCTGCTCCCCTATCTGCCGCGTGGGAACACTCCCTCACGGGTGATATTAATGGTGGAAAAGTCCTGAAATTATTCCCCTTGGTACGATTTTTTACTTGATAAAAACAGGCAATTTGATAGGGGTGTGTAGACTTTTTATACCCACCGTCTACGAGAATACATGTCATGTTTTCCCGCACTGGTTTCCACCAGTGACTTGTCATGATTGATAATGGTAATTTGATATAAAAGCAGTGAAGTCAGATAATGGAGTCGATGAAGCAGAATATTTGGCCGTTCACACGCGGCTCGTGTTTCTATTCTCACTGCACATTATCCCAATTATCCCGCCATTTCTTTCAAAGATCGCTGACAAATGTTGTGTGTGTCCCAGTGCGCTGTCACGGCTCCTGCTCCAGAGTTGGCGCATTTCAGTGTTTTCTCCTTCCCCGCAGCGCCCCGTCACACTGAATCCTTGCTCCCCGCCATGCAAACTAGTTTCTGTTATTCTATATTACAGGCGGCTATTAATAGCAGGTAGCCGGGGCCGCGACATACGTGTTACATGTTACATTAATATGTTTTTACATTTTGGATGCCCGGCCGCTATCATGGTTGGAGCTTTGCATGGATGGCTGGCGTCAATGATGGTTGGCACTTTTCATGGATGGTTGGCGTCAATCATGGTTGGAGCTTTGCATGGATGGTTGGTGTCAATGATGGTTGGTGCTTTGCATGGATGGCTGGCGTCAATGATGGTTGGAGCTTTGCATGGATGGCTGACGTTAATGATGGCTGGAGCTTTGCATGGATGGTTGGCATCAATGATGGTTGGCGCTTTGCATGGATGGCTGGCATCAATGATGGTTGGCGCTTTTCATGGATGGTTGGCGTCAATGATGGTTGGCGCTTTGCATGGATGGCTGGCGTCAATGATGGTTGCCGCTTTTCATGGATGGCTGACGTTAATGATGGTTGCCGCTTTTCATGGATGGCTGGCGTCAATGATTGTTGGCGCTTTTCATGGATGGCTGGCGTCAATGATGGTTGGCGCTTTGCATGGATGGTTGGCGTCAATGATGGTTGGCGCTTTGCATGGATGGCTGGTGTCAATGATGGTTGGCACTTTGCATGGATGGCTGGTGTCAATGATGGTCGGAGCTTTGCATGGATGGCTGGCGTCAATGATGGTCGGAGCTTTGCATGGATGGCTGGCGTCAATGATGGTCGGAGCTTTGCATGGATGGCTGGCGTCAATGATGGTCGGAGCTTTGCATGGATGGCTGGTGTCAATGATGGTTGGCACTTTGCATGGATGGCTGGTGTCAATGATGGTTGGAGCTTTGCATGGATGGCTGGTGTCAATGATGGTTGGCGCTTTGCATGGATGGCTGGTGTCAATGATGGTTGGCGCTTTGCATGGATGGCTGGTGTCAATGATGGTTGGCGCTTTGCATGGATGGTTGGCGTCAATGATGGTTGGCGCTTTGCATGGATGGCTGGTGTCAATGATGGTTGGCGCTTTGCAAGGATGGCTGGCGTCAATGATGGTCGGAGCTTTGCATGGATGGTTGGCGTCAATGATGGTTGGCGCTTTGCATGGATGGTTGGCGTCAATGATGGTTGGTGCTTTGCATGGATGGTTGGCGTCAATGATGGTTGGCGCTTTGCATGGATGGCTGGCGTCAATGATGGTTGCCGCTTTTCATGGATGGCTGACGTTAATGATGGTTGCCGCTTTTCATGGATGGCTGGCGTCAATGATGGTTGGCGCTTTGCATGGATGGTTGGCGTCAATGATGGTTGGCGCTTTGCATGGATGGCTGGTGTCAATGATGGTTGGCACTTTGCATGGATGGCTGGTGTCAATGATGGTTGGCACTTTGCATGGATGGTTGGCGTCAATGATGGTCGGAGCTTTGCATGGATGGCTGGCGTCAATGATGGTCGGAGCTTTGCATGGATGGCTGGCGTCAATGATGGTCGGAGCTTTGCATGGATGGCTGGCGTCAATGATGGTCGGAGCTTTGCATGGATGGCTGGTGTCAATGATGGTTGGCACTTTGCATGGATGGCTGGTGTCAATGATGGTTGGAGCTTTGCATGGATGGCTGGTGTCAATGATGGTTGGCACTTTGCATGGATGGCTGGTGTCAATGATGGTTGGCGCTTTGCATGGATGGCTGGTGTCAATGATGGTTGGCACTTTGCATGGATGGTTGGCGTCAATGATGGTTGGCGCTTTGCATGGATGGCTGGTGTCAATGATGGTTGGCACTTTGCATGGATGGCTGGCGTCAATGATGGTCGGAGCTTTGCATGGATGGTTGGCGTCAATGATGGTTGGCGCTTTGCATGGATGGTTGGCGTCAATGATGGTTGGTGCTTTGCATGGATGGTTGGTGTCAATGATGGTTGGCGCTTTTCATGGATGGTTGGCATCAATGATGGTTGGCACTTTGCATGGATGGCTGGTGTCAATGATGGTTGGCACTTTGCATGGATGGTTGGCGTCAATGATGGTTGGCGCTTTGCATGGATGGCTGGTGTCAATGATGGTTGGCACTTTGCATGGATGGCTGGCGTCAATGATGGTCGGAGCTTTGCATGGATGGTTGGCGTCAATGATGGTTGGCGCTTTGCATGGATGGTTGGCGTCAATGATGGTTGGTGCTTTGCATGGATGGTTGGCGTCAATGATGGTTGGCGCTTTTCATGGATGGTTGGCATCAATGATGGTTGGCACTTTGCATGGATGGCTGGCATCAATGATGGTTGGCACTTTGCATGGATGGTTGGCGTCAATGATGGTTGGCACTTTGCATAGATGGTTGGCGTCAATGATGGTTGGCACTTTGCATGGATGGTTGGCACTTTGCATGGATGGTTGGCGTCAATGATGGTTGGCACTTTGCATGGATGGTTGGCGTCAATGATGGTTGGCGCTTTGCATGGATGGTTGGCGTCAATGATGGTTGGCGCTTTTCATGGATGGTTGGCATCAATGATGGTTGGCACTTTGCATGGATGGTTGGCGTCAATGATGGTTGGCACTTTGTATAGATGGTTGGCGTCAATGATGGTTGGCGCTTTGCATGGATGGTTGGCATCAATGATGGTTGGCACTTTGCATGGATGGTTGGCGTCAATGATACCTGGAATCCCAATTAAACCTGGATATTCGCTGGAAGGTGATTCTGTATCGGTCGTGTAGCAACTAACTTTATGTTTTCTAAATATGCAATTAGTCAGGTCGTCAATTAGTGTCAGCAATTATCGGCGGCTGTCAGGTAAAGCGAACACTTGGAATATTGAGTCTCCGGAGAGCGTCGTCACCGGTCATTCTCGTCGTTCTTTTATCTCTTCATTATGGTGAAAACATATTTTACGGACTCCATTTTATCTGTTCCCTTCTATTGTTTCCTAGAGACACGCAGAGGTCAACGCTCCTGGGTTTATTAATTCTTATTTATTAAGGTATTCATTCTTTGGGAATTTATTAAAATACACTTTTGAATTAAGTAAATGTATATGACAATGGGGGAATCTGGACAGGAGGCGCAGGTTAGGACGCCCATTGGACGGGACAAGTTACATACAGGGCGGGAGATTTTATAATGGTATTTGTGGGGTCTACAGGGGGCTCAGGGGGTAGCGTGCACCTTTATAGAATACAGCACAGGCGCTGCTTAAGGTGCTAGTTTTAGTTTAGATTTCCAAAATCTGGTGACAGGTGCCCTTTAAGAGGAATCTGTCAGCAAGTATTTTCTGCCTAATCTGAGAGCAGCACGGTGTAGGGGCAGAGACCCTGATTCCACCAATGTGTCACTTACTGGACTGCTTGCTGCAGTTTTGATAAAATCCCTGTTTTCTCTGCTACAGATCTACCATTTCACCAAATGCTGAGCTCCTTATAACTCTGACCACACCACTGACTGGCAACTTTCTGTGTACCCTGTTTATTAAGCTGCTAATCAGTGTTGGGGATAGGGTTGCACCAGGAGGCACAAGAGACATGGTCCTGTAGTGATAATCTCTTACTGATAAAACACTGATTGCACTGAAACAGCAAAACACAGTGACACATCACAGGATTCAAGGTTTCTTCTCCTATATCTTGGTGCTTTCATAGCAAAAACCTGCAGACAGATTCCCTTTTAGGATAAAACATCAATATTAACATCCTGTAAATAAAGTGAGCAGAAGAAAATTGATTGAAAAGTGATGAAATAAAGAAAGGAACGCAGGCAAAGAGGAAGAGAAATGCTTCAGTTTATAGAGAGATATGTATGAGGTTATTATTAAAAAGAAAAATGTAAATATATTATTTTAGCCCCAAATTAAATAAAATAGACACTTAAAATACAAATCTAATATATCTATAGTAACATAAGAGACATTAAAGTAACAGGAAGGAAAAAAGCTCCATTTTGGGTCAGGGGTGATTCTATAGTTCTATATGTATATATGTGAAATTTAGCCGTGTGACCTCTATATAATATTAGTAATATAGAGCGTCTACATAGCAGTAAAGTCGGCGTACCCTGCAGATTGCCAAGTACCGGAGCGCGGCGGCTCTCACCGGCTCTGACACACTTCTCTTATTGACCCAGATATCATTGCTGTAGACGGCCTCTTCCATTGAGGTTCCCGTGACCTTTCTTCAGGTGAATCCTAAGACGGCGACTGATTCAGCTTTCACTGCCGTAAAGTCTTCAGTAACGTCTTCCTCATTAACAAATTCAGGTGTAAACATGATAATCACCCCTGTAATGAAAGCCGTGCAATTATTGCAGATATTTAGGGAGGTGATTCAACGCGGGTTTCGTTTTTTTCAAACACCCAAATGTCCTCATTTAACCCACAACTAAGATTAGATCCAAAAATAATCAGAGAATTATAGGTCATCTGCTGTGCGCCATATATTTCATTTTATAAGACGCACTGGATTATAAGACGCACTCCAAATTTAGAGGAAAAAAGGTAACCGGAAAAAAAGGTGTCCGTCTTATAATCCAGTGGTGTCTTACCAGGAGCGGGCGGCAGCGGTGGTGGAGCGGGGTCGTAGGAGGCAGGGGCGGTGGTGGAGCGGGGTCGTAGGAGGCAGGGGCGGTGGTGGAGCGGGGTCGTAGGAGGCATGGGCGGTAGTGGAGCGGGGTCATAGGAGGCAGGGGCGGTGGTGGAGCGGGGGTCGTAGGAGGCAGCGGCGGTGGTGGAGCGGGGTCGTAGGAGGCAGGGGCGGTGGTGGAGCGGGGTCGTAGGAGGCAGGGGCGGTGGTGGAGCGGGGTCGTAGGAGGCAGGGGCGGTGGTGGAGCGGGGTCGTAGGAGGCAGGGGCGGTGGTGGAGCGGGGTCGTAGGAGGCAGGGGTGGTGGTGGAGCGGGGTCGTAGGAGGCAGCGGCGGTGGTGGAGCGGGGTCGTAGGATGCATGGGCGGTGGTGGAGCGGGGTCGTAGGAGGCAGCGGCGGTGGTGGAGCGGGGTCGTAGGAGGCAGGGGCGGTGGTGGAGCGGGGTCGTAGGAGGCAGGGGCGGTGGTGGAGCGGGGTCGTAGGAGGCAGGGGCGGTAGTGGAGCGGGGTCGTAGGAGGCAGGGGCGGTGATGGAGCGGGGTCGTAGGAGACAGGGGCGGTGGTGGAGCGGGGTCGTAGGAGGCAGGGGCGGGGGTGGAGCGGGGTCATAGGAGGCAGGGGCGGTGGTGGAGCGGGGTCGTAGGAGGCAGGGGCGGGGGTGGAGCGGGGTCGTAGGAGGCAGGGGCGGTGGTGGAGCGGGGTCGTAGGAGGCAGGGGCGGTGATGTAGTAGGGCGATGCTCTGTCACTGATGTGGGCTTCAAAGAAATGGCGCCAGAGTTGGCGCGTGCGCAGCTTGAGCTATCGGCTCAGTGACAAGCTAAGATCTCATCTGCGCATGTGCTACCCCCGGGCGCCATTTTCCTTAAGTCCGTTGCTGGGAGATCCATGGGCCGGAGACGGCGCATGCGTAGATGAGATCTTGAGCCAAGAGCGCCATCTGCACACTCTCCAACTCAGGGCGCTATTATTTGAAGTCCGAACCGCTGACAGAGTATCTGGGACATCCACGGCACCACCTGCAGCTTCGCCCTACTCCACACAGCCAGCACAGCGTCCACAGCCAGCAAAGCGCCCGCAGCCAGCACAGCGCCCGCAGCCAGCACAGCGCCCGCAGCCAGCACAGCGCCCACAGCCAGCACAGCGCCCACAGCCAGCACAGCGCCCGCAGCCAGCACAGCGCCCACAGCCAGCACAGCGCCCACAGCCAGCACAGCGCCCACAGCCAGCACAGCGCCCACAGCCAGCACAGCGCCCGCAGCCAGCACAGCGCCCGCAGCCAGCACAGCGCCCGCAGCCAGCACAGCGCCCGCAGCCAGCACAGCGCTCGCAGCCAGCACAGCGCCCGCAGCCAGCACAGCGCTCGCAGCCAGCACAGCGCCCACAGCCAGCACAGCGCCCGCAACCAGCACATCGCCCACAGCCAGCACAGTGTCCACAGCCAGCAAAGCGCCCGCAGCCAGCACAGCGCCCGCAGCCAGCACAGCGCCTGCAACCAGCACAGCGCCCACAGCCAGCACAGCGCCCGCAGCCAGCAAAGCGCCCGCAGCCAGCACAGCGCCCGCAGCCAGCACAGCGCCCGCAACCAGCACAGCGCCCACAGCGCCCGCAGCCAGCACAGCGCCCACAGCCAGCAAAGCGCCCGCAGCCAGCACAGCGCCCGCAGCCAGCACAGCGCCCGCAACCAGCACAGCGTCCACAGCCAGTACAGCGCCCACAGCCAGCACAGCGCCCACAGCCAGCACAGCGCCCGCAGCCAGCACAACGCCCGCAGCCAGCACAGCGCCCGCAACCAGCACAGCGTCCGCAACCAGCACAGCGTCCGCAGCCAGCACAGCGTCCGCAGCCAGCACAGTGCCCGTAGCCAGCACAGCGCCCGCAGCCAGCGCAGCGCCCGCAGCCAGCACAGCGCCCATTCTCCACCTCCCGGTAAGCTACATTCAGATTACAAGACGCACCCCTCATCTAACTCCCAAATTTTTGTGAAGAAAAGCTCATCTTGTAATCCAAAAATCCAGTATGTCCTGCCCTAACTACACCTTTTGCCACTCAACGCTAGGTCTCTGCTACTATCACACAGAGTTTTGTACAAAACTCACCGACTGTCATGGCGGCGTAAGGCTCTGTTCACATTGCAGAATCTGACACTCCAATAAACACATAAATCTGGCCATTTTTGTGTATTAAGTATCTCAATTTTTACATGGTTTTTATACCAGTAATGCATGTCTATATTCCCATATTCATTGTTCCACATATCTTAGCACTACAGAGTGCAGCTGTCTCCTTTTTGTTAACACTAGGGCTGGTCATGAGCAGGGACAGGAAGGAGACTCAGACATCCCCACCATTAGGAGTATTACTGAGTATAAGGATAGCACAGGTCTCCCTAGTCTAAGGGTCAGCTTAGGGGTCCCAGTTTCCGCTATCCCCATAGTCCCTTGTGACAGCTACAAGGCACTTGTCTTGTCTTCTTCGGCTATACATACTGAACATTGAGAAACTTTCATCTGGATCTTAAAGGTTTTCATTCCAGGATAGAATATTTTGAACGTTTTTGGGGTTTTTTTGTAACTTTTAGGAATTTACATGAAGGTTAAAGGTTTTGCCCAGGACTAAACAATGGATCGATGACCCATCTACTGGATAGACAAGCAATTTGAGATTGTTGGGTGTGACAGATAGGGGACCTGCACAGTCAAGAGAAAAGGAGAGATGGTGCAGTATCCGATACCGGCAACTAAAGAATGTACTTAGGCTACGAATAACATATTTAGTAAAGTCCATAACAGATTTCAGCTGATTGATGGGATGCCAAGTGTTGATTTGCCCCCAATCAGCTATCTGGTGGAGAGGTCATCATCATTAGTTTCGCCCAAGACTACCTCTTTAGGTTGAGCTGCGCTTCATCAGGAGCCACCATTGACGTTTGTGATCTCATATTGATCATCTATCCGGTGGAGAGGTCATCATCATTAGTTTCGCCCAAGACTACCTCTTTAGGTTGAGCTGCGCTTCATCAGGAGCACCCATTGACGTTTGTGATCTCATATTGATCATCTATCCGGTGGAGAGGTCATCATCATTAGTTTCGCCCAAGACTACCTCTTTAGGTTGAGCTGCGCTTGATCAGGAGCCCCCATTGCAGCTTGCATCACATGTAATGGGAAGAATAGCACAGCATGTCTTAATAGAAATTTCTTAACAGTAAGAAGAATAAATGTGTTTCAGGAGGGAAGCAGTTAACTGTCTTAAGCAAATAAGCATTTAATATTGCTATCCCGTGGAGTCGTTTTACGCAAATGATGGGATCCGAATGTGGAGCCGTGCCACCTAAGAGCATTGTAATAAGAAAATGACAGGCAGCACTCGACCAACAGATCCCCCACAACGCTGCAAAGCATGCGCCGCTAGAACACCACGTGTCACTGTAATCATATGCATGAGGCGCATAGACCGTGCGGAGATCGCTTTATAAGACGTGAGCAGCAACATCCAGATTCATTACTGACATCTGTCTCGTATTTGTCAGGAAATAGTCAGAGCATCTCCGCAACGTGATCCCGTGTCCTCTAAGGAAACGGTCATAATCTTATCAGATCGGAGACAGATGATGGAGAGTTTATGCCCTGTAAGACGCCGGATGCTCCACGGCTGACGTGCGGCGAAACTATGACACCATAACAGATCACATGCTAGTAGACATGCTCACAGCTCAGCAGCTCGGTAATGGGTCGTCTTCCCACAATATTCCTAGCAATGCTACATCACGGTTTTCATGCTGTGTTCTTATGGGTGGTAAAATATTGGGCAGTATTTTCGTGGATCAGTGGTTAGCATTGTACAGTGGCTCAGTGGTTAGCACTGCAGTCTTGTAGCGGCTCAGTGGTTAGCACTGCAGTCTTGTAGCAGCTCAGTGGTTAGCACTGCAGTCTTGTAGCAGCTCAGTGGTTAGCACTGTAGTCTTGTAGCGACTCAGTGGTTAGCACTGCAGTCTTGTAGCGGCTCAGTGGGTAGCACTGCAGTCTTGTAGCGGCTCAGTGGGTAGCACTGCAGTCTTATAGCGGCTCAGTGGTTAGCACTGCAGTCTTATAGCGGCTCAGTGGTTAGCACTGCAGTCTTGTAGCGGCTCAGTGGTTAGCACTGCAGTCTTGTAGCGGCTCAGTGGTTAGCACTGCAGTCTTGTAGCGGCTCAGTGGTTAGCACTGCAGTCTTGTAGCGGCTCAGTGGTTAGCACTGCAGTCTTGTAGCGGCTCAGTGGTTAGCACTGTAGTCTTGTAGCGGCTCAGTGGTTAGCACTGCAGACTTGTAGCGGCTCAGTGGTTAGCACTTTAGTCTTGTTGCGGCTCAGTGGTTAGCACTGCAGTCTTGTAGCGGCTCAGTGGTTAGCACTGTTTCCTTGCAGCGCTGGGGCCTGGGTTCAAATACCACCAAAGACGACATCTGCAAGCAGTTTGCATGTTCTCCCCTCGTTTGCGTCGGTTTCTTCTGCAAATCACAGACCGATAGGGATTAAGATTGTGACCCTCAATAGGGACAGTGATGATAACGTCTGTAAAGCGCTGCGGAATATGAGGGTGCTATATTGCTATATACATTGATGAGATTGCTGATAAGACATATTTACACTTTTCATTCATTAAGGCTTGAAGAGCGTGCTACATTTAATGTATATCGGTTACCGCTGCTGCCCATCATCTCAGTATACAGCGGGAGAATACGGAGCATCTATACGTTATTTAGGAATCCGATCAATCAGAATGTTATGTAAACACTATATGACGGTTTGTAATGTTGTATATACAGTATATACAGTATATGCCTGATTTACTATTGGATAGATATGAAGGTGGACGTTTGAGATCATTTAAGGCGGCTTTCTGATTCTGTAAAATTGATGGCGTGTCCTTAAGATGATGGCGGTCCAGCCCATGGCAAATACTAGCTCCGCAGAACTGCTTTAAAGGGAACCTGTCAGGTGCAATATGCAGGACCACGAGCGGTGCAGGGTGTATACTGCTAATCCCTGCCTGACAGTCCCTGTATACACTAGCATAGATAAAGAGATCTATAGAAAAAGTATTTCTAAAGATCCTTTATTATATGCTAATGAGCTCAGGGACTATTCCCAAAGGAGTTTCTTTGGCTAGTCGGCCCCCTTAGCATGTGAGCACGCTCCTATGGGCTAATGAATTTGCAAGTGCAGAGGATGGTCACCGTCACCTCTCCACTGCCACTGGTTTTTGGCTCAGTTGCCACGATTAGAACATCCCTGGACTTCCGGTCCTACGCACTACACCAGTTTGAAGTCGGGACACGTACACCCAGCGTCATAGTGCGCATGACTGGAAGTCCAGAACTTCTGATTGTGCGCACTGAGCCAAAAACCAACAGAGTGCGCGGCAGCAGCAGAGAGCGGCGAGATCTGAGGCTGCGCAGTCATTAGCATGTTAGTAGGGCCACGGGGACGTGCTTACATGCTAAGGGGGCCGACTAGCCAAGGGAACTAACGCCCAGGGGACTAGTCCCCTCGCTCATTAGCATAAGATAAAAGATAATTAGAAATCCTTTTTCTATAGATCTCTTTATCTATGCTGGTGTATACAGGGACAGTTAGGCCGGGATTAGCAATATGCACCCAGAACTGCTCGTGGTCCGGGGGCAGATTGCACCTTTGGCGCTACAAGTGCTGTGTCTCTGGTATGTAATGGCAGCAGCAGCAGTTACTGTGTGTGCGACACAGCGGTGTAGTGGAGTTGGCTGTGGAGAGCGTCTGCTCGTCTGTCTGCAGCACCAGTGATCTGTGGAGAGGGCTCTGGCCATTACTGAAAACATAGTGTCTATATCTGTCACAAGGAGGTGTTTACAAGCATCGCTGACTGTCATGGCGGCATCAGGATCTATGAGAACTGCGGATTCTGGCACTCGGACTTCTAACTTTTCTGTTGTCTGTGATCAGTGCAGGGAGACTTGGCCATTGGCCCACACACTTGTAGTTCATAGTCAGGCTAGTAAGAGTTAATCTCTGCTGGGCTGCTTGTTAGTCTCCTTTAGTCACATGCTATGGAAGAGCCAGTCATATTCGCTCCCCTCCTATATATGCTGGCTGGACACTTCCATTAGTGCCAGCTATAGTTTATCTATACTGGTCTGGAGAGGTGGTTTGATCCAGACTTACTGGTGGTTGTTGTGCTTCATTGCTGTGAGCAGTTGTGGTGTTAACCCCTGCTGTCTTTCTATTGCTGCCTTACTTCTCTTGCTTTTTTCCTTAGTTTCTTACTGGGGTTTTTTCCTGCGAATTTGCTGTGTGTCTGAGTCCTGTTTTTTTGCCTGTCAGTCTCAGTCGGTGTTGCCATCACACTCCTGCCCCTTCCTTTCCTGGGGAAGGGGGGACAGATTATCTCAGGTAAGAAGAATAGGCAGGCAGGCATGGCACTCAGGCATATCCACCATTAGGGGTAACCCTGAGGTTAGGGATAGCCTATAGTCTCTAGCATTTGGGACAGTATAGGATCCCTCTGTACCTCGTTATCCTGCAGTCACAGTATCCTTCCCGGGGCCATATTTGGCGTAATTGGATCATGTGACAAAGGGCAACAGTGTGTGATGCCATAGAAAGTGATGGTTAATAGTGCCATATTTAAAAAAGGTGCCATGTGTGATCCTATCCTGAAGAAGGAGATTAAATCTCTGAAATGTGTATAATAAAAGATCACTGTCCAGGATGTCAGTGTGCGGTCCCAGTTATCTTCACGGCAGCGCGGTGTTAACCCCTTCCTCGCTCACTCCGCAGTTATCCCTAGGAGTTTGACAGTTGGGATCCCAATGATCCCGAATCTTGGCTCTGGACTCCAGGAGCTCTTGAGCAGAGTTCAGCTTTCTCTGCCAGTCCCATTGATAATGAATGGAGGGGAGTCAGACGTACGCGCCTCAAGCTGGAGTCCTTCAGAGCTGAGTGCCGCGTTCCATAGCATCGATCTCAAAAACTGGGGTTCATTTCTGCACCTATTATGTAAATTAGGGGACTTACTTTTTTTACGCTTTTTAACGCGTTTTTGATTCTGCTTGTTTGTATATCATACTTTAAACAAAGCTGCTTTGTTTTTTATACTTCATAGTATTTGGCTTTGACAAAACTTTATTGATATACTTTTGTGTGAATTACCATATTTTTCGGATTATAAGACATCCTTTACCTCCAAAAAATTTGGGAGGAAAATGAGAGATGAGAGGTGCATCTTATAATCCAAATATAGCTTACGGGAGCTGGAGAATGGGCGCGGCGCTGACTGCAGGCACTGCTCTGGTTGTAGGCACTGTGCTGGCTGCGGGGGCTGTGCTGGCTGCGGGGGCTGTGCTGGCTGCAAGGGCTGCGTTGGCTGGGGGGTCTACGGGGGCTGTGCTGGCTGCGGGGGCTGCGCTGGCTGCAAGGGCTGCATTGGCTGGAGGGTCTACGGGGGCTGTGCTGGCTGTGGGGGCTGCGCTGGCTGCAAGGGCTACATTGGCTGGGGGGTCTACGGGGTCTGTGCTGGCTGAGGGGACTGCGCTGGCTGCATTAGCTGGGGGGTCTACGGGGTCTGTGCTGGCTGAGGGGACTGCGTTGGCTGCAAGGGCTGCATTGGCTGGGGGGTCTACGGGGGCTGTGCTGGCTGCGGGGGCTGCGCTGGCTGTTGGTGCTGTGATGGTTGAGTGGAGTAGGGTGATGCTGCAGGTGGTGAGACAGCTGTTTTAGATGCTCTGTCGGTTGTGCGGGCTTCAAATAATGGCCCACGGAGTCAGCACGTGCACAGATGGAGCTCTCGGGAGATCAATGGACCGGAGGCGGCGCGTGCACAGATGAGATCATGACCCAACAGTAGACTTAAGGAAAATGGCACCCAGAGGTGGCGCATGCGCAGATAGCTCAATGTGTGCACGCGCTGACTCCGGGCGCCATTTCTTCGAATCCCACAATGCCGACAGAGAATCTGGGACACCCGCCGCACCTCCTGCAGCATCGCCTTACTCCAGCACCCCTCCTGCCTCCTGTGACCCTGCTCCGCCACCGCTGCTGCCCCCCTCCCCCGGTAAGACACCACCGGATTATAAGATTTTTTTTTTTTAACCTTGTTTTCTCTAAATTCTGGGTGTCTTATAATCCGGTGCATCTTATAAAAAAAAAAAAATATGGTACAAATGTTTTTTTATTAATTTCCAAAGCAAAAACGCACTAAAACACGTTTGTTAGCTGCATTTTTTCTGCATCCAATGCAAGTCTATGGGAAAATCTTCGCATAGAACTCGGCGTATTCGCAAAAGAAATTGACAAGTTGTGGATTCGAAACGCACCGGAAATCAATTTATGAAGGGTAAAAAAAAGCAAAGTGGACAGAGATTTCTATTAATCCGTCCACTTTGCTGGAACTGGATTATTTACAAAAATATGTGGCGTCAAAAGCTCCTCGTGGCCGCATCGCATAACACCAGCAGGTTTTTTTCTTTATGTATTCCCCTTTAAATAATGAAAAGCGAATAGTTAATGTGTAAATGTTTCTGATTTCTCATTTCTATCAGATTTTCTGTATTTATTGGTGGATTTCATTCCTGCTGGGATTTGTCTTGTGGCAGATGCGGATGCAGCTCAGGTCTCTGCTTCTTGGCAATAATAAATATTGTATCTAAAGAATTCTTTTATTTAATTATTTATGACGCAACCTAATTTAGAAGGCTTTTCAATCGTGAATAGCGCCGTCTGTCATTTATTGTGGCCGTGGTTTGAAGACAATGCATCACGAGAAGCCATAATTACAGCCGGCGCTTTGAGAAACGCTGAACCTCTCCGTTGCGGAGGATCAATCTTGCGCCGTCCCTTTTCTCCCGCATTTTGCTGCATCTTTGCATTTTGGCCGGGGGGGTTCTCATCCGAGTTCACATTCTTGACGGCTTGCAGAGCATCTTAACAGTCAGGTCCTGAATTTAAACAGTTAGGTGTTGCCATGGTAACTGTGTGTTGCATTCTATTGCTATGGTGACCAAAGTTAAAGCACCTAATGTGTCTAAAAACTGCATGATCTTATTCCATTTCTTTTTCTCCCCCAGAAATTGGAACTTCAGAATATTATACTGTTATGAAATATGCAGCAGAGGGGCGAGTGCATTGTCATTCATTTATATGTTATTCATTTATTTATAAATACGGTACATAGATGTAGCAGAGCTGGGATTGTAAAAGACCTATTGAGCAATGCTACGATGATCCACTTTTACCTGTAGTCTTACAGTATTATGTTAAATGACAAACTCAGCTCTCCTGTACCTGAACTGTATGTAATTTGACATTACATTGTAACTAGGTTGATCACAGTAGCCATGACAAAGGGTATAGGCGAGCCATATGCGGTTCCACCACCAACTCCGCCATCCAAAATAACAGATAAGACCACTGTGTGTGGGGGAATATTATACAGAGGGGCAGTGTGGGAGAGATATTATGGTGAGGTGCGTTGTAGAGGGTGTATTATGGAGAAATGCGGTGTAGAGGGTGTATTATGGAGAGGGGCGGTGTAAAGGGTGTATTATGGAGAGGGGCAGTGTAGGTGTAGATGGTATATTATGGAGAGGGATGGTGTAAAGGGTATATTATAGAGAGGGGCGGTGTAGAGGGTATATTATGGAGAGGGGCAGTGTAGAGGGTATATTATGGAGAGGGGCGGTGTAGAGGGTATATTATGGAGAGGGGCAGTGTAGAGGGTATATTATTGAGAGGGGCAGTGTAGAGGGTATATTATGGAGAGGGGCAGTGTAGGTGTAGATGGTATATTATGGAGAGGGGCGGTGTAGAGGGTATATTATGGAGAGGGGCGGTGTAGGGGGTATATTATGGAGAGGGGCAGTGTAGAGGGTGTATTATAGAGAGGGGCAGTGTAGAGGGTATATTATGGAGAGGGGCAGTGTAGAGGGTATATTATGGAGAGGGGCAGTGTAGGTGTAGATGGTATATTATGGAGAGGGATGGTGTAAAGGGTATATTATAGAGAGGGGCGGTGTAGAGGGTATATTATGGAGAGGGGTGGTGTAGAGGGTATATTATGGAGAGGGGCAGTGTAGAGGGTATATTATGGAGAGGGGCAGTGTAGGTGTAGATGGTGTATTATGGAGAGGGGTGGTGTAGAGGGTGCATATATGGAGAGGGGTGGTGTAGAGGTTGTATTATGGAGAGGAATGGTGTAGAGGGTGTATTATGGAGAGGGGCGGTGTAGGGGGTATATTATGGAGAGGGGCGGTGACGTAGAGGGTATATTATGGACAGTGACAGTGTAGAGGGTATATTATGGAGAGGGACAGTGTAGAGGGTATATTATGGAGAGGGGCGGTGTAGAGGGTATATTATGGCGAGGGGCGGTGTAGAGGGTATATTATGGAGAGGGGCGGTGTAGAGGGTATATTATGGAGAGGGGCGGTGGAGGGGGTATATTATGGAGAGGGGCAGTGTAGAGGGTGTATTATAGAGAGGGGCAGTGTAGAGGGTATATTATGGAGAGGGGCAGTGTAGAGGGTGTATTATGGAGAGGGGCAGTGTAGAGGGTATATTATGGAGAGGGGCAGTGTAGAGGGTATATTATGGAGAGGGGCAGTGTAGAGGGTATATTATGGAGAGGGGCAGTGTAGAGGGTATATTATGGAGAGGGGCAGTGTAGAGGGTATATTATGGAGAGGCGCAGTGTAGAGGGTGTATTATAGAGAGGGGCAGTGTAGAGGGTATATTATGGAGAGGGGCGGTGTAGAGGGTGTATTATGGAGAGGGGCGGTGTAGGGGGTATATTATGGAGAGGGGCAGTGTAGAGGGTGTATTATAGAGAGGAGCAGTGTAGAGGGTATATTATGGAGAGGGGCGGTGTAGAGCGTGTATTATGGAGAGGGGCAGTGTAGATGGTATATTATGGAGAGGGGCAGTGTAGATGGTATATTATGGAGAGGGGCGGTGTAGAGGGTATATTATGGAGAGGGGCGGTGTAGGTGGTGTATTATGGAGAGGGGCGGTGTAGAGCGTGTATTATGGAGAGGGGCAGTGTAGATGGTATATTATGGAGAGGGGCAGTGTAGATGGTATATTATGGAGAGGGGCGGTGTAGAGGGTATATTATGGAGAGGGGCGGTGTAGGTGGTGTATTATGGAGAGGGGTGGTGACGTAGAGGGTATATTATGGACAGTGGCAGTGTAGAGGGTATATTATGGAGAGGGACGGTGTAGAGGGTATATTATGGAGAGGGGCGGTGTAGAGGGTATATTATGGAGAGGGGCGGTGTAGAGGGTATATTATGGAGAGGGGCGGTGTAGAGGGTATATTATGGAGAGGGGCGGTGTAGAGGGTATATTATGGAGAGGGGCGGTGTAGAGGGTATATTATGGAGAGGGGCGGTGTAGAGAGTATATTATGGAGAGGGGCAGTGTAGAGGGTATATTATGGAGAGGGGCAGTGTAGAGGGTATATTATGGAGAGGGGCAGTGTAGAGGGTATATTATGGAGAGGGGCAGTGTAGAGGGTATATTATGGAGAGGGGCAATGTAGAGGGTATATTATGGAGAGGGGCAGTGTAGAGGGTGTATTATAGAGAGGGGCAGTGTAGAGGGTATATTATGGAGAGGGGCGGTGTAGGGGGTGTATTATGGAGAGGGGTAGTGTAGAGGGTATATTATGGAGAGGGGCAGTGTAGAGGGTGTATTATAGAGAGGGACAGTGTAGAGGGTATATTATGGAGAGGGGCGGTGTAGGGGGTATATTATGGAGAGGGGCGGTGTAGAGGATATATTATGGAGAGGGGCAGTGTAGAGGGTGTATTATAGAGAGGGGCAGTGTAGAGGGTATATTATGGAGAGGGGCGGTGTAGGGGGTGTATTATGGAGAGGGGTGGTGTAGAGGGTATATTATGGAGAGGGGCAGTGTAGAGGGTGTATTATAGAGAGGGGCAGTGTAGAGGGTATATTATGGAGAGGGGCGGTGTAGAGGGTGTATTATGGAGAGGGGCAGTGTAGAGGGTGTATTATGGAGAGGGGCAGTGTAGAGGGTATATTATAGAGAGGGGCGGTGTAGGGGGTATATTATGGAGAGGGGCAGTGTAGAGGGTGTATTATGGAGAGGGGCGGTGTAGAGGGTGTATTATGGAGAGGGGCGGTGTAGAGGGTGTATTATAGAGAGGGGCAGTGTAGAGGGTATATTATGGAGAGGGGTGGTGTAGGGGGTGTATTATGGAGAGGGGTGGTGTAGAGGGTGTATTATGGAGAGGGGCGGTGTAGAGGGTATATTATGGAGAGGGGCAGTGTAGAGGGTATATTATGGAGAGGGGCAGTGTAGAGGGTGTATTATGGAGAGGGGCGGTGTAGAGGGTATATTTTGGAGAGGGGCGGTGTAGAGGGTATATTATGGAGAGGGGCGGTGTAGAGGGTATATTATGGAGAGGGGCAGTGTAGAGGGTATATTATGGAGAGGGGCGATGTAGGGGGTATATTATGGAGAGGGGCGGTGTAGAGGGTGTATTATGGAGAGGGGCGGTGTAGAGGGTGTATTATGGAGAGGGGCGGTGTAGAGGGTGTATTATAGAGAGGGGCAGTGTAGAGGGTATATTATGGAGAGGGGTGGTGTAGGGGGTGTATTATGGAGAGGGGTGGTGTAGAGGGTGTATTATGGAGAGGGGCGGTGTAGAGGGTATATTATGGAGAGGGGCAGTGTAAAGGGTGTATTATGGAGAGGGGCAGTGTAGAGGGTGTATTATGGAGAGGGGCGGTGTAGAGGGTATATTATGGAGAGGGGTGGTGTAGAGGGGCGGTGTAGAGGGTATATTATGGAGAGGGGCGGTGTAGAGGGTGTATTATGGAGAGGGGCGGTGTAGAGGGTATATTATGGAGAGGGGCGGTGTAGAGGGTATATTATGAATTCTTAGCCTGGTCATGCCTAAAATGGCTGTCCCTATAAGATGAATGTCCCCTTATATACCCTTTTGCTTACTACTTCTCCTTAAGAAAACCCCCAACCCCATAATGATATCCTATTACCATTCCATAACTAAGTAACCCTTACCATGCCAAAACTCCCCTAATTGCATCATTTCCCGCCCCAAACCCTGCCATGTCGGCCTCCTTTTTATGGCTGTGCCCCAGTATGGCCTCATTTGTGCGTCCTATAACTGGCCCTTTTGTTTTATTCAGGAGACCTTTTACCAGATACTGTTATTTATTTTAGGGGTTTATATGTTAAGAGTTAACCTATTCCACCCTGGTTTACCCAGAATCACCTGGTGGGCTGCCATTATTTAAATTAAACAGGAGACAAATATTATAGTGGACCAATATTTGAAACTCTCCTGATATAGCTTTTTAATAAATAATTGTATTCCCCATGAAATAACAATTCTGGAATATCCTTTCTTAGAAGTCGGCATCGTGCTGCTCCTTTGTTATTTCTCCTTGACATTTTTTAATAAATTGACAACTGGGCGTTTCTAGCTCTGGGCGTGTCTCTAAACAGTCTGACACTGACCAATCAGTGCTGTCCAAGTAGCAGTATGTAGGGACACACCCCTTAGAGGAGTGGTAACACCTGGTTGTCAATTTATTCTGCAATATTCAGATGGAAAAACAGAGGAAGGACACGACGTAGAAGTCTAAGAGAAGATGTGGTCACCTGTAGAGAAGAGCGAATATATTAGAGTGGAGTTCGCCAAAATGCTGATTTTTTTTGTAATTCGTTTCCATGCAGATTCATCAGTACCGGCTAACCCTAACCGGCTCCTCACCGTCACCCATCTTACCCTTGTTGCACTTTCTCATCATAGTCATAAGTGATGAACCAACCCCCGGCCTTTCACGCTAGTCTGGGACTTCTAGCTCTGAGTAGGCCAAGGACTTTTCCGCGCATGTGCTCATGGTGGCGGCGCATGTTGTGATGACATAATCTTGTGGTCTTACGCATGCTGGTGCAGAACCCTCCCGGGTCCATTCGGAAGTCCTGGCATAATGTGAGGAGGCTCGTGGTGGTGATAGAAGGTGCTGCGAGGATCCATGGGTGACAGTGAGGTGCGGAGGGACCGGAGAGATGAACGGTGACGTGAGAATAAGTATTTTGTTAATCTTTTTTGAGGTTTGGAGAGACCCTAGCCCAGAACAAGGGACATTAAATTGTGGAGCATAACATTTCTGCTAATCGAATTCAGGAGAAACTTGGTGCGAACAGTTGCATTTTGCCGATCGGCTCATTTCTAGTCAATTGTATTTCTACTGTGGAAGGTTTTTATTTGATGGAGTTTTTATTCGTATGTAATAAATGTGAAGTTTTATGCTACGGAGAGCCCTTCCGCTGGATTACAGTTTCCTATTTATCTGGATTTCTGGAGCGAATCTGACTGATCTGTGCAATGTCTCCCTTGGCGTGGACGTGGATGTACTGACTCTGCCTCTCAATATTCCTGGAAGAAAAGATTGTCTGGAATTCATGGAGAATAAAAGTATCAACACAAACCAGACAGATCAGGAGAGGCGACAGCCAGGTGCCATTAATATCCATGGCTGACAAAGCACATACATACAGAACCAGTGTCAGACTGGGGCGGCAGGGGCCCACCAGTAACACTGACTCTGGGGGCCACTGATCAACTGCAGCAACCAGTAACACTGACTCTGGGGGCCACTGATCAACTGCAGCAACCAGTAACACTGACTCTGGGGGCCACTGATCAACTACAGCAACCAGTAACACTGACTCTGGGGGCCACTGATCAACTGCAGCAACCAGTAACACTGACTCTGGGGGCCACTGATCAACTACAGCAACCAGTAACACTGACTCTGGGGGCCACTGATCAACTACAGCAACCAGTAACACTGACTCTGGGGGCCACTGATCAACTGCAGCAACAAGTAACACTGACTCTGGGGGCCACTGATCAACTACAGCAACCAGTAACACTGACTCTGGGGGCCACTGATCAACTACAGCAACCAGTAACACTGACTCTGGGGGCCACTGATCAACTGCAGCAACCAGTAACACTGACTCTGGGGGCCACTGATCAACTACAGCAACCAGTAACACTGACTCTGGGGGCCACTGATCAACTGCAGCAACCAGTAACACTGACTCTGGGGGCCACTGATCAACTACAGCAACCAGTAACACTGACTCTGGGGGCCACTGATCAACTGCAGCAACCAGTAACACTGACTCTGGGGGCCACTGATCAACTACAGCAACCAGTAACACTGACTCTGGGGGCCACTGATCAACTACAGCAACCAGTAACACTGACTCTGGGGGCCACTGATCAACTACAGCAACCAGTAACACTGACTCTGGGGGCCACTGATCAACTACAGCAACCAGTAACACTGACTCTGGGGGCCACTGATCAACTACAGCAACCAGTAACACTGACTCTGGGGGCCACTGATCAACTGCAGCAACCAGTAACACTGACTCTGGGGGCCACTGATCAACTACAGCAACCAGTAACACTGACTCTGGGGGCCACTGATCAACTGCAGCAACCAGTAACACTGACTCTGGGGGCCACTGATCAACTACAGCAACCAGTAACACTGACTCTGGGGGCCACTGATCAACTGCAGCAACCAGTAACACTGACTCTGGGGGCCACTGATCAACTGCAGCAACCAGTAACACTGACTCTGGGGGCCACTGATCAACTACAGCAACCAGTAACACTGACTCTGGGGGCCACTGATCAACTACAGCAACCAGTAACACTGACTCTGGGGGCCACTGATCAACTGCAGCAACCAATAACACTGACTCTGGGGGCCACTGATCAACTGCAGCAACCAGTAACACTGACTCTGGGGGCCACTGATCAACTGCAGCAACCAGTAACACTGACTCTGGGGGCCACTGATCAACTGCAGCAACCAGTAACACTGACTCTGGGGGCCACTGATCAACTGCAGCAACCAGTAACACTGACTCTGGGGGCCACTGATCAACTACAGCAACTAGTAACACTGACTCTGGGGGCCACTGATCAACTACAGCAACCAGTAACACTGACTCTGGGGGCCACTGATCAACTACAGCAACCAGTAACACTGACTCTGGGGGCCACTGATCAACTACAGCAACCAGTAACACTGACTCTGGGGGCCACTGATCAACTGCAGCAACCAGTAACACTGACTCTGGGGGCCACTGATCAACTACAGCAACCAGTAACACTGACTCTGGGGGCCACTGATCAACTACAGCAACCAGTAACACTGACTCTGGGGGCCACTGATCAACTACAGCAACCAGTAACACTGACTCTGGGGGCCACTGATCAACTACAGCAACCAGTAACACTGACTCTGGGGGCCACTGATCAACTGCAGCAACCAGTAACACTGACTCTGGGGGCCACTGATCAACTACAGCAACCAGTAACACTGACTCTGGGGGCCACTGATCAACTGCAGCAACCAGTAACACTGACTCTGGGGGCCACTGATCAACTACAGCAACCAGTAACACTGACTCTGGGGGCCACTGATCAACTGCAGCAACCAGTAACACTGACTCTGGGGGCCACTGATCAACTACAGCAACCAGTAACACTGACTCTGGGGGCCACTGATCAACTACAGCAACCAGTAACACTGACTCTGGGGGCCACTGATCAACTGCAGCAACAAGTAACACTGACTCTGGGGGCCACTGATCAACTACAGCAACCAGTAACACTGACTCTGGGGGCCACTGATCAACTACAGCAACCAGTAACACTGACTCTGGGGGCCACTGATCAACTGCAGCAACCAGTAACACTGACTCTGGGGGCCACTGATCAACTACAGCAACCAGTAACACTGACTCTGGGGGCCACTGATCAACTGCAGCAACCAGTAACACTGACTCTGGGGGCCACTGATCAACTACAGCAACCAGTAACACTGACTCTGGGGGCCACTGATCAACTGCAGCAACCAGTAACACTGACTCTGGGGGCCACTGATCAACTACAGCAACCAGTAACACTGACTCTGGGGGCCACTGATCAACTACAGCAACCAGTAACACTGACTCTGGGGGCCACTGATCAACTACAGCAACCAGTAACACTGACTCTGGGGGCCACTGATCAACTACAGCAACCAGTAACACTGACTCTGGGGGCCACTGATCAACTACAGCAACCAGTAACACTGACTCTGGGGGCCACTGATCAACTGCAGCAACCAGTAACACTGACTCTGGGGGCCACTGATCAACTGCAGCAACCAGTAACACTGACTCTGGGGGCCACTGATCAACTGCAGCAACCAGTAACACTGACTCTGGGGGCCACTGATCAACTACAGCAACCAGTAACACTGACTCTGGGGCCACTGATCAACTGCAGCAACCAGTAACACTGACTCTGGGGGCCACTGATCAACTACAGCAACCAGTAACACTGACTCTGGGGGCCACTGATCAACTGCAGCAACCAGTAACACTGACTCTGGGGGCCACTGATCAACTGCAGCAACCAGTAACACTGACTCTGGGGGCCACTGATCAACTACAGCAACCAGTAACACTGACTCTGGGGGCCACTGATCAACTACAGCAACCAGTAACACTGACTCTGGGGGCCACTGATCAACTGCAGCAACCAATAACACTGACTCTGGGGGCCACTGATCAACTGCAGCAACCAGTAACACTGACTCTGGGGGCCACTGATCAACTGCAGCAACCAGTAACACTGACTCTGGGGGCCACTGATCAACTGCAGCAACCAGTAACACTGACTCTGGGGGCCACTGATCAACTGCAGCAACCAGTAACACTGACTCTGGGGGCCACTGATCAACTACAGCAACCAGTAACACTGACTCTGGGGGCCACTGATCAACTACAGCAACCAGTAACACTGACTCTGGGGGCCACTGATCAACTACAGCAACCAGTAACACTGACTCTGGGGGCCACTGATCAACTACAGCAACCAGTAACACTGACTCTGGGGGCCACTGATCAACTGCAGCAACCAGTAACACTGACTCTGGGGGCCACTGATCAACTACAGCAACCAGTAACACTGACTCTGGGGGCCACTGATCAACTACAGCAACCAGTAACACTGACTCTGGGGGCCACTGATCAACTACAGCAACCAGTAACACTGACTCTGGGGGCCACTGATCAACTACAGCAACCAGTAACACTGACTCTGGGGGCCACTGATCAACTGCAGCAACCAGTAACACTGACTCTGGGGGCCACTGATCAACTACAGCAACCAGTAACACTGACTCTGGGGGCCACTGATCAACTGCAGCAACCAGTAACACTGACTCTGGGGGCCACTGATCAACTACAGCAACCAGTAACACTGACTCTGGGGGCCACTGATCAACTGCAGCAACCAGTAACACTGACTCTGGGGGCCACTGATCAACTACAGCAACCAGTAACACTGACTCTGGGGGCCACTGATCAACTACAGCAACCAGTAACACTGACTCTGGGGGCCACTGATCAACTGCAGCAACCAGTAACACTGACTCTGGGGGCCACTGATCAACTACAGCAACCAGTAACACTGACTCTGGGGGCCACTGATCAACTACAGCAACCAGTAACACTGACTCTGGGGGCCACTGATCAACTACAGAAACCAGTAACACTGACTCTGGGGGCCACTGATCAACTACAGCAACCAGTAACACTGACTCTGGGGGCCACTGATCAACTACAGCAACCAGTAACACTGACTCTGGGGGCCACTGATCAACTACAGCAACCAGTAACACTGACTCTGGGGGCCACTGATCAACTGCAGCAACCAGTAACACTGACTCTGGGGGCCACTGATCAACTGCAGCAACCAGTAACACTGACTCTGGGGTCTGGGGGCCACTGATCAACTACAGCAACCAGTAACACTGACTCTGGGGGCCACTGATCAACTGCAGCAACCAGTAACACTGACTCTGGGGGCCACTGATCAACTGCAGCAACCAGTAACACTGACTCTGGGGGCCACTGATCAACTGCAGCAACCAGTAACACTGACTCTGGGGTCTGGGGGCCACTGATCAACTACAGCAACCAGTAACACTGACTCTGGGGGCCACTGATCAACTGCAGCAACAAGTAACACTGACTCTGGGGGCCACTGATCAACTACAGCAACCAGTAACACTGACTCTGGGGGCCACTGATCAACTGCAGCAACAAGTAACACTGACTCTGGGGGCCACTGATCAACTACAGCAACCAGTAACACTGACTCTGGGGGCCACTGATCAACTGCAGCAACCAGTAACACTGACTCTGGGGGCCACTGATCAACTGCAGCAACCAGTAACACTGACTCTGGGGGCCACTGATCAACTACAGCAACCAGTAACACTGACTCTGGGGGCCACTGATCATCTACACACAAATATTACATTCACAAAGTTACCTATGCTTCTATTTAATAATGTACTGGATACTTTGCAAAATGAATGATGAGATTCTTCCTCTATCTCTACTTAGTTGTAACGAGGGGATGTGGAGGGGATAGGATGGTACAGGGGCTCCTAGGCTGACCCTATGAATAGGGACCCTTAACTCTCCCTTATCCTGGTGGTAGACTTAGTTGTGGTCAGGGTCGAGCCTCCAACATGACCCTGTCTCCTGTCCAGGCCCTAACAACTGTGTCCCCACCACCTAGGGGATTGACCCGAATGAAGCTCCTCAGCCCACCAACACAGAACAACAGACGGGGTTAACAAAAAACTTCATACACACCAAAAATCTACACCAGAAACAATCAAGGAAATATGGGTGAGGAATAATAAGGGAAAGGATGTAAAACAAAAACACTCAACTTTTACAGACAGCACAGCAGCAACCACCACTTCCTCTCCGCTCCTGGGCTAGCTCCTAACTGAATAGAATAACCAGCACAATACCCAGGAAGCAGAGGGCTTATATCCCAGATGGAAGTCATTAAGTGCTGACAGCTGAGCAAGTCTGCTGCTACACAGAGACAGAATTAACCCTTAATGTGCCCGAAGGAAAAAACTAAATTTAAAGTGCATGGTCCTAGATGGTAAATGAGAAAGCTGACCCTGAGTCTGTCCTTATGCAGGTGACAATAGTGAAACAAGTGTATTGTGCCAACTACTGATTATGTTGGGGGGTAAGTGACATACTACTACAGAGGGGCCCACCAGAGGATTCTCCGTCCCTCCTGTGGGCCAGTCCAAGCCTGTATAGAACTCACTTTCTTACTGAACCATGAGGCTTAGATGAAAGCTCCTGAGCATCGGTGGACAATTTAGAAAACCTAATGAACTCATTGCAAGTAACCTGTAAAAGATCAACCGGTCATACTTTATAGGCCGATCTTATATAGGGATATTAGCTTTGCAGTTACTCAGTTGGGCCATTGGTTGGTGTAAATTTGGGCTGAGGACCTCATCTCGCTATTCTATAATCGACTATACACTGTGACTATTGTCTGCCACCCCCTGTACATACCCTTCTGGGGATAATCCGTATAACAATACGTCTATTACTTGCAGCACAGGGATTATATTGCTACGGAGCCTGCGCACCCCAAACACGGGAACAAGAAGCGTTTCCGATGAAAGACAAGTTTTACTTTGTTCTTTTACGATAACGGTTTTGTTCTATTTTTCTGTAGTGAATTAACAGCATTACCGCGACATTTACTAACACCTTGGAAAGTATTTACTGCGCATTTTATCAACCCCAGGGCGTGATTCATTGAACACAGGTCCATTAGTGCCCTATTCTGTAATCCAGGTGATGTGTAGTGAATGTCAGCTATTGTTCCCTGTAATCAGCCATTGCAGTCTGGAGAGAAGATGAGAGTGTGGTTCTTCACGGAGATCACAGGTTAGGAATTCCTGGAAGATTCCTTTATTTGGGCAGAGATCCAGTTTGCTGCCGGGCATCTGAATACACGGATAACGCCGGCTCCAGATAGGATTATGATTAGATAGAATGAGGCTGATCAAGGCGTTCATCTGAGGATTGCACCAGGAACGTGCCCGACGGAGCCCGGAGATTAGGCACATAGCTCACCACAATCAGTGCAATGGGCTTGTGGAAAGTGACAAATCATGGTCTATAAACTGTCAATCATCCCACACGGATCTGGCTTCTGCTGTGAATGGTAAACATTAGTGATGGGTGAGTGTGACCGTGCTCCTGGAAACTTGGCCAAGTATCTTGGGTGCTCGGGGGCCATGCTTGAGGCCCTGCCCCACGTTTCACCGCTGTTGGCCGATAAACCTGTGCGCATTGCCCGCCATACCCGGTAATGCCGTAGTCATGTTGGCTAGAGGCATTACTGTGACTGGCCTCTTGTATGAGACCCAGGGGTGCGATGCTCTGCACACGCTCCTCTGGAAGCAATTCAGGGAGACCTGATGTAGGAGGGAAAGCTTAGATTGCAGCTTGTCCACTTGTGGCATTAAAGGGTGATTTTAGCCTTGTTTAACCTATTAAATAAATTATTTAAAAAAAACGCGTCATCAGATCTCGCTGAATGCGGCGAAGAACCAGAGTCTCTGATAAACCCTTATCGTCAATACCTGCGCCTGTGAATAGCTGAACTTTACTGATAATATTTGATATTAAATTTGTGAATTTTTCCTGTGTTTTTTTTTATTACTGGGTTAATAATGGGGTTGTCTGATAGACGCCCCTCCATTACTAATCTCTGGGGTTGATGCCAGCTGACACTACACAGCTGACATCAATCCCAAAAATATTACCCCGATTGCTACCGCACCATGGCAATCAGGAAAAGCCGGGGAAAAGCGCCAGAATTGGCACATCTAATATGATGCACCAATTCTGTGGTGACTGTGGGCTGCTATTTTTAGGCTTGGAAGGGTCAAATAAACATGAATCTTCCCAGCCTGAAAATACTAGTCGCCAGCTGTCTGCTTTACTTTGGCTGGTTATCAAAAATGAAGGGGGGGAGTTTTTAAAATTATTTATTTCTTTAGTTCCCAGCAGTGACGTGGGAGTTAGACATGCTTCCAGGGGTCTTCCCCATGCTGTTTCCATCCATTTCAGCAATTTTTCTATTTCCCAGCCCTCTTGTTAGGGACTTCTGGAAAAATGCCCGAGGTTCCCATTGACTTCTATTATAATCGTTACTCAAGTTGAACTCGTCCATGCATCCGACCTGCTTGATTCGCGTAACGAGCACTCAAGCATTTTATAGCTCGCACATAGTCAAAATAATTCGGCAAGACCAATCGTATTTTTAAAAGATGGACATTTTCCATCCAACATCACAAAAGAAAATATTTTAAACGACAGACGTCTGGGCTAATTGTAATTATATGTAAATGACTAACTGAAAGGGTTAATCCACCATAACAATGTATAAACCATATACAGGATATGTGATAAATTGCTGATCGCTGGAAACATGACCTCTCGGCCCCACCACCTCATCCCAAAAAACAGGCTCTGGAGCTTTACCCGAGCAGTGATAGTGGATGAGCTCTCCATTCATTGTCTATGGGACTAACAGAGATAGCGGAGTGCAGCGTGCTCCACCATGGCTCCAGAAGACTGAGCACTCCATTCATTGTCTATGGGACTAACAGAGATAGCGGAGTGCAACATGCTCCACCATGGCTCCAGAGGACAGAGCACTCCATTCATTGTCTATGGGACTAACAGAGATAGCGGAGTGCAACATGCTCCACCATGGCTCCAGAGGACTGAGCACTCCATTCATTGTCTATGGGACTAACAGAGATAGCGGAGTGCAGCGTGCTCCACCATGGCTCCAGAGGACTGAGCACTCCATTCATTGTCTATGGGACTAACAGAGATAGCGGAATGCAGCTTGCTCCACCATGGCTCCAGAGGACTGAGCACTCCATTCATTGTCTATGGGACTAACAGAGATAGCGGAGTGCAGCGTGCTCCACTATGGCTCCAGAAGACTGAGCACTCCATTCATTGTCTATGGGACTAACAGAGATAGCGGAGTGCAGTCTGCTCCACCATGGCTCCAGAGGACTGAGCACTCCATTCATTGCCTATGGGACTAACAGAGATAGCGGAGTGCAGCATGCTCCACCATGGCTCCAGAGGACTGAGCACTCCATTCATTGTCTATGGGACTAACAGAGATAGCGGAATGCAGCTTGCTCCACCATGGCTCCAGAGGACTGAGCACTCCATTCATTGTCTATGGGACTAACAGAGATAGCGGAGTGCAGCGTGCTCCACTATGGCTCCAGAAGACTGAGCACTCCATTCATTGTCTATGGGACTAACAGAGATAGCGGAGTGCAGTCTGCTCCACCATGGCTCCAGAGGACTGAGCACTCCATTCATTGTCTATGGGACTAACAGAGATAGCGGAGTGCAGCATGCTCCACCATGGCTCCAGAGGACTGAGCACTCCATTCATTGTCTATGGGACTAACAGAGATAGCGGAGTGCAGCGTGCTCCACCATGGCTCCAGAGGACAGAACATTCCATTCATTGTCTATGGGACTAACAGAGATAGCGGAGTGCAGCATGCTCCACCATGGCTCCAGAGGACTGAGCACTCCATTCATTGTCTATGGGAGTAACAGAGATAGCGGAATGCAGCCTGCTCCACCATGGCTCCAGAGGACTGAGCACTCCATTCATTGTCTATGGGACTAACAGAGATAGCGGAATGCAGCCTGCTCCACCATGGCTCCAGAGGACAGAACACTCCATTCATTGTCTATGGGACTAACAGAGATAGCGGAGTGCAGCATGCTCCACCATGGCTCCAGAGGACTGAGCACTCCATTCATTGTCTATGGGAGTAACAGAGATAGCGGAATGCAGCATGCTCCACCATGGCTCCAGAGGACAGAGCACTCCATTCATTGTCTATGGGACTAACAGAGATAGCGGAGTGCAGCGTGCTCCACCATGGCTCCAGAGGACAGAGCACTCCATTCATTGTCTATGGGACTAACAGAGATAGCGGAGTGCAGCCTGCTCCACCATGGCTCCAGAGGACAGAGCACTCCATTCATTGTCTATGGGACTAACAGAGATAGCGGAGTGCAGCCTGCTCCACCATGGCTCCAGAGGACTGAGCACTCCATTCATTGTCTATGGGACTAACAGAGATAGCGGAGTGCAGCCTGCTCCACCATGGCTCCAGAGGACTGAGCACTCCATTCATTGTCTATGGGACTAACAGAGATAGCGGAGTGCAGCGTGCTCCACCATGGCTCCAGAGGACTGAGCACTCCATTCATTGTCTATGGGACTAACAGAGATAGCGGAGTGCAGCCTGCTCCACCATGGCTCCAGAGGACTGAGCACTCCATTCATTGTCTATGGGACTAACAGAGATAGCGGAGTGCAGCCTGCTCCACCATGGCTCCAGAGGACTGAGCACTCCATTCATTGTCTATGGGACTAACAGAGATAGCGGAGTGCAGCCTGCTCCACCATGGCTCCAGAGGACTGAGCACTCCATTCATTGTCTATGGGACTAACAGAGATAGCGGAGTGCAGCCTGCTCCACCATGGCTCCAGAGGACTGAGCACTCCATTCATTGTCTATGGGACTAACAGAGATAGCGGAGTGCAGCCTGCTCCACCATGGCTCCAGAGGACTGAGCACTCCATTCATTGTCTATGGGACTAACAGAGATAGCGGAATGCAGCCTGCTCCACCATGGCTCCAGAGGACTGAGCACTCCATTCATTGTCTATGGGACTAACAGAGATAGCGGAGTGCAGCCTGCTCCACCATGGCTCCAGAGGACTGAGCACTCCATTCATTGTCTATGGGACTAACAGAGATAGCGGAGTGCAGCGTGCTCCACCATGGCTCCAGAAGACTGAGCACTCCATTCATTGTCTATGGGACTAACAGAGATAGCGGAGTGCAGCCTGCTCCACCATGGCTCCAGAGGACTGAGCACTCCATTCATTGTCTATGGGACTAACAGAGATAGCGGAGTGCAGCCTGCTCCACCATGGCTCCAGAAGACTGAGCACTCCATTCATTGTCTATGGGACTAACAGAGATAGCGGAGTGCAGCCTGCTCCACCATGGCTCCAGAGGACTGAGCACTCCATTCATTGTCTATGGGACTAACAGAGATAGCGGAGTGCAGCCTGCTTCACCATGGCTCCAGAGGACTGAGCACTCCATTCATTGTCTATGGGACTAACAGAGATAGCGGAGTGCAGCCTGCTCCACCATGGCTCCAGAGGACTGAGCACTCCATTCATTGTCTATGGGACTAACAGAGATATCTGAGTGCAGCGTGCTCCACCATGGCTCCAGAGGACTGAGCACTCCATGGCCTTGTTCTTGAGGTCAGTGGTTAGGGGATTAGTTATTATGGCGGGTTACCTGTCCCAGACGTTGTGGCTTGTTAGCTCTCCCTTGGTGAGTCTTCTAGCTATGTTTATGGACAATATTACAATCCATATGTTTGAATGATATAAGCAGCTCTAAGCGGACTACAGGGTGAGTGGTCATATATTTGTGATACAGCTGAGCAGATTATATAGGATGAATGTGGAGAATCTTCTCTTTTTTTCCCAAATCTACACTTAATTTTTGGGTACATTTTTTTTTACTTAAATGCATGAAATTGGAGGTAAAAACGAGTTTCATAAAAAAAGTCACTATTTGCCTTCAATATCTTCTGTGTTGCACTGTTTATTGCTGGCTGCAGAATGAGTTAACTGAGGGTCCGTCAGTGAGCTCCTCCCAAATGAATGACAGCGCAGTGTGTAAAGCTGCACTTACACTGAAAGAGAATTGTGAATGAGAATTCTTAAAAACGATCGTTTTGCAATAAATTTTCCTTGTAAACAGGCCGCCGATCACCCGAGGAATGAGCAAAACGCTTATTCATCGATTGAAATGCCCTTGAGCGCAGTGCATAAATCCTCATCCCCTGTGTACGGCCCTCGCTGGACGTTGTCGCTGATAGCGCTCAGCAGCCGCGCTCCCGTCCCCTGCGTCTGGTAATAAATCTGAGTATCAATCAGACTGTAATAATCTCCATTCATCATTGACTCGGAGGTGCGGGGGGTGCGGATTATGTCAGCGGGCGCACCGATAATCCCACATACACTGGTTTTGCATAGTAAGAGATTTATTGTAAAGCCGGATAATTTCCGGTAATATTAAACAATCTATTAAGTTGTTCTTCACCTTCTTTAGGGGAGGCGCAGATTAAGCGCAGGAGCCCAATCGCCTCCCCCTGTGCGGATTTACCCAATGGAGTCACTATGGTTAATATATTGTCATCCTTTAATCAGAAATATTCTAGAATATTATGGTAATACACGGCTTGGGTTTCATCGGCTGAAATGAGCGCATGAGAACGTGATCAGTTTTCCCTGGTGTACGCCATTATCGCCTCCGGTGTATACGACATTGGTGCATGGGCATCACTAACATGGCGGGGGGCGCAGCAGCCGCGCTGGGGCCGGTATCCACTGACACATAATAGTAATGGCTGCTGTGGGAACGTGAAGTGGAAATAAATGGAGCCCGTGGAGCCCCATGGTGATCACTTTTGCTCATATGTTTTTCCTTTTTTTATGGTGAGAGGTAGCGACCGCAGATGTTGTGAATGGTCGCTATGTGTCGCAATGGAGAAGGTCCCCTGCGATATTAAACTGAAGGTGTTAATATGGAACCTGTAGTTCCACAGAGTCTTGATACTGCATTTAAGGGTCAGGTTCCCTTTAACAATGGCCAGAGGGTTGTACAGGTGTGGATAGTCACATGCCTCCACCTGTGCGTGTGTCCAGTGTGATTTCCAGGGAACCTGTCACCACTTTGTCATATAAGCTGCGGCCACCACCACCGGGCTCTTATATACAGTATTCTAACATGCTGTATATAAGAGCCCAGGCCGCTGTGTAGAACATAAAAAACACTTTATAATACTTACCCAACGGTCGCTTGGTTGGCCAAATGGGCGTCTCCGTTCTCCGGTGCCTCTTTCGGCCATCTTCGTCCTCTTTTTGAATTCGCGGTGCATGACGCATCTACGTCAGACACACTCGCCGCTCCTGCGCAGGCGCACTACAATACTTTGATCTCCCTGCTCAGGACCTGAATGCCGGCGAGTGCGGCTAGAGAAGGAGGACAAAGATGGCCGAAAGAGGCGGCGCCGGCACCGGAGAACGCAGACACCCATATGGCACACCGTGCGACTGTTAGGTAAGTATTATAAAGTGTTTTTTATGTTATACCCCCGGCCTGGGCTCTTATATACAGCATGTTAGAATACTGTATATAAGAGCCCGGCGGTGGTTGCTGCAGCTTATAACCAAAAAAAGTGGTGACAGGTTCCCTTTAAGAGACTGATTGTTTGGTCACATGGCCTCTGGGGCTTGGAAGGTCACTTTCTGGAGACCCCTGGCCTGAAAGGCAGAGGGATCTGAAGAGGGTCTAGAGCAGCCTGTGTGAGGGGCTCTAGAGCAGCCTGTGCGAGGGGCTCTAGGGCAGCCTGTGTGAGGGGCTCTAGAGCAGCCTGTGTGAGGGTCGCTAGAGCAGCCTGTGCGAGGGGCTCTAGGGCAGCCTGTGTGAGGGGCTCTAGAGCAGCCTGTGTGAGGGTCGCTAGAGCAGCCTGTTTGAGGGGCTCTAGAGCAGCCTGTGTGAGGGGCTCTAGAGCACCCTGTGTGAGGGGCTCTAGAGCAGCCTGTGCGAGGGGCTCTAGAGCAGCCTGTGCGAGGGGCTCTAGAGCAGCCTGTGTGAGGGGCTCTAGAGCAGCCTGTGCGAGGGGCTCTAGGGCAGCCTGTGTGAGGGGCTCTAGAGCAGCCTGTGTGAGGGGCTCTAGAGCAGCCTGTGTGAGGGGCTCTAGAGCAGCCTGTGCGAGGGGCTCTAGAGCAGCCTGTGTGAGGGGCTCTAGAGCAGCCTGTGTGAGGCGCTCTAGAGCAGCCTGTGTGAGGGGCTCTAGAGCAGCCTGTGTGAGGCGCTCTAGAGCAGCCTGTGTGAGGCGCTCTAGAGCAGCCTGTGTGAGGGGCTCTAGAGCAGACTATGTGAGGGGCTCTAGAGCAGACTATGTGAGGGGCTCTAGAGCAGCCTGTGTGAGGGGTTCAAGAGCAGCCTGTGTGAGGGGCTCTAGAGCAGCCTGTGTGAGGGGCTCTAGAGCAGCCTGTGTGAGGGGCTCTAGAGCAGCCTGTGTGAGGGGCTTTAGAGCAGCCTGTGTGAGGGTCTAGAGCAGCCTGTGTGAGGGGCTCTAGAGCAGCCTGTGTGAGGGGCTCTAGAGTAGCCTGTGTGAGGGGCTCTAGAGTAGCCTGTGTGAGGGGCTCTAGAGCAGCCTGTGTGAGGGGCTCTAGAGCAGCCTGTGTGAGGGCTCTAGAGCAGCCTTTGTGAGGGGCTCTAGAGCAGCCTGTGTGAGGGTCTCTGGAGCAGCCTGTGTGATGGGCTCTAGAGCAGCCTGTGTGAGGGGCTCTAGAGCAGCCTGTGTGAGGGGCTCTAGAGCACCCTGTGTGAGGGGCTCTAGAGCAGCCTGTGTGAGGGTCTCTGGATCAGCCTGTGTGAGGGTCTCTGGAGCAGCCTGTGTGAGGGGCTCTAGAGCAGCCTGTGTGAGGGGCTCTAGAGCAGCCTGTGTGAGGGGCTCTAGAGCAGCCTGTGTGAGGGGCTCTAGACTGAACCTGTCTGTATGAGCAGGTGTTGTGAAACCTCCAGGAATGAACCCATGAGTGGGAGTTGGATATATACTGCCCGGGGTCTGGTGCAGAGGAGAGGAGACCTCTGGTGCAGAGCCTGGTGCTGGGACTTATCGGACAGTGACTGAGGGGCGGTTTGGGAATGTGCCTGCGTTCCTGCATGTAAATGCTGTGTATTCCCTGCACTGGCGGTATACTTTATGCAGTCTAAATAAAGCCGCCTGAAGTTCATGCAAAGCGCCTTCCGTGCCTACTGTACCGCGATGCTACTGAGACGCCAGCTGAGTGAGGACCCCCAGACTGCGGTGTGCAAACGTCACAATGGTCTTAGCTATATTTTGGATTTTTCTATATTGTGACTTCATAAGTATATTTTATCTGCATATAATATTATAGTATTCTCTCAGTAGATTATTATTTTCTTGTGACATCCCTGTGTGTATTACCCCTGTACTGTAACATCACTGTGTGTATTACCCCTGTACTGTGACATCACTGTGTGCATTACCCCTGTACTGTGACCTCACTGTGTGCATTACCCCTGTACTGTGACATCACTGTGTGTATTATCCCTGTACTGTGACATCACTGTGTGCATTACCCCTGTACTGTGACCTCACTGTGTGCATTACCCCTGTACTGTGACATCACTGTGTGTATTATCCCTGTACTGTGACATCACTGTGTGCATTACCCCTGTACTGTGACATCACTGTGTGTATTATCCCTGTGCTGTGACATCACTGTGTGTATTATCCCTGTACTGTGACATCACTGTGTGTATTACCCCTGTACTGTGACATCACTGTGTGCATTACCCCTGTACTGTGACCTCACTGTGTGCATTACCCCTGTACTGTGACATCACTGTGTGTATTATCCCTGTACTGTGACATCACTGTGTGCATTACCCCTGTACTGTGACATCACTGTGTGTATTATCCCTGTGCTGTGACATCACTGTGTGTATTATCCCTGTACTGTGACATCACTGTGTGCATTATCCCTGTACTGTGACATCACTGTGTGTATTATCCCTGTACTGTGACATCACTGTGTGCATTATCCCTGTACTGTGACATCACTGTGTGCATTATCCCTGTACTGTGACATTACTGTGTGTATTATCCCTGTACTGTGACATCGCTGTGTGTATTATTCCTGTACTGTAACATCACTGTGTGCATTATCCCTGTACTGTGACATCACTGTGTGTATTATCCCTGTACTGTAACATCACTGTGTGTATTATTCCTGTACTGTGACATCACTGTGTGCATTATCCCTGTACTGTGACATCACTGTGTGTATTATCCCTGTACTGTGACATCACTGTGTGCATTATCCCTGTACTGTGACATCACTGTGTGTATTATTCCTGTACTGTGACATCACTGTGTGCATTATCCCTGTACTGTGACATCACTGTGTGCATTACCCCTGTACTGTGACCTCACTGTGTGCATTACCCCTGTACTGTGACATCACTGTGTGTATTATCCCTGTACTGTGACATCACTGTGTGCATTACCCCTGTACTGTGACATCACTGTGTGTATTATCCCTGTGCTGTGACATCACTGTGTGTATTATCCCTGTACTGTGACATCACTGTGTGCATTATCCCTGTACTGTGACATCACTGTGTGTATTATCCCTGTACTGTGACATCACTGTGTGCATTATCCCTGTACTGTGACATCACTGTGTGCATTATCCCTGTACTGTGACATTACTGTGTGTATTATCCCTGTACTGTGACATCGCTGTGTGTATTATTCCTGTACTGTGACATCACTGTGTATATTATCCCTGTACTGTGACATCACTGTGTGTATTATCCCTGTACTGTGACATCACAGTGTGTATTATCCCTGTACTGTGACATCACTGTGTGTATTATCCCTGTACTGTGACATCACTGTGTGTATTATCCCTGTGCTGTGACATCACTGTGTGTATTATCCCTGTACTGTGACATCACTGTGTGTATTATCCCTGTACTGTGACATCACTGTGTGTATTATCCCTGTACTGTGACATCACTGTGTGTATTACCCCTGTACTGTGACATCACTGTGTGTATTATCCCTGTACTGTGACATCACTGTGTGTATTATCCCTGTACTGTGACATCACTGTGTGTATTATCCCTGTACTGTGACATCACTGTGTGCATTATCCCTGTACTGTGACATCACTGTGTGTATTATCCCTGTGCTGTGACATCACTGTGTGTATTATCCTGTACTGTGACATCTCTGTGTGTATTATCCTGTACTGTGACATCACTGTGTGTATTATCCCTGTACTGTGACATCACTGTGTGTATTTTCCCTGTACTGTGACATCACTGTGTGTATTATCCCTGTACTGTGACATCACTGTGTGTATTATCCCTGTACTGTGACATCACTGTGTGTATTATCCCTGTACTGTGACATCGCTGTGTGTATTATCCCTGTACTGTGACATCACTGTGTGTATTATCCCTGTACTGTGACATCACTGTGTGTATTATCCCTGTACTGTGACATCACTGTGTGTATTACCCCTGTACTGTGACATCACTGTGTATTATCCCTGTACTGTGACATCACTTGTGCATTATCTTTATACTATGACATCACTGCTTATGTTAATGAATCTGCACTGGTGAAAGTGGTCATGGTGGTCTAGGGGCCCATTTTGAGATTTGTTATGGGACCCCATGGTTGCTTAGTTACCATTGAAGTGGTGGTCCCATCACTTGAAGTGTTAATTTCAACTTATCTAATACTGAAGACCCTCACCATTCCCTAGGACGTGGCCGTGCACTGAGATAAAAAGCAGCTTTCTCTGGCAGACCTATAGATAATGAGTAGATCAGTGGTGAACATTTCAGAACAATATTCGACTAGTGATGAGCGGGGGGCTGCTCGGTAGTCGAATGGAGAATGTCGGACGCTCGGAAATGCTCGACTTGAGTCCCAAGCACAATAGGAGTCAATGGTTGGCTCGAACAGATTTTTACAAGTCCCAGTTCTGTTACCTGCACAGCTGGCATCACTGGCAACGTCCGTTCAGTGTGCGCCGTCCAAATGTTTCCCTCCGGCCAAATAACTGTGCAGTTAGTTCTGCTCGTGTCCTCAATCTGGAAAAGAGAGATTTTCCAGTATGTTGCCGGTTGATGAAAGCTACAAACCAAATGATAGGGTAACGGCTACATCCCAGTGGACAGAGGGACCTCTGCTGATGTCATGCCCATGTGACCAGAAGGGGCGGGGCCTCCACCAACATAGCTGATACCAGGAAGCAGCATTCTTTTTCTAAGTCCATGTGGGCATGGAGTTGTTTATAATAGAACCAGGGGTCTGGGGGTAAGACCCCCAGATGGGGAGTGTTCAGGGGGCCTAAGCCCCTCCCCTGCAGGATTATGGTGGATAGGAAACATAGCCACGCCCAAAAATCAAGCTGGCCACACCCACTAACCATGTCAGTCACACCCAAGGTCCTTCTAGTCACTGGGATGTAGCCACAACCCAAATGGTAGGGACTGTGGTGGCCTGGGAAGATGGAACAAAGGTTGGGGGCGATGGGGACTGTGCTGGTTGGGGGCTGTGTCACGGCAAGTAACAGAACGGGGCGTCGATGTGTACCGCCCCGCGGGCTCAGCTGCGACCGTTGAGCCGCTCGGATCCGTGCTCGTCGGTGGGTGGCTCGAGCTGCTCACGAACCCGGGGGTCACATCGCTCTGCAAGGGGGTTGGCGCTACACGCAGGGACTTTGGTGGGAAGTTCCACGGCCGGGGCCCTGAGCTGCCGGGGGGGCCCACTCGCGGTGGCAGGAGTGGCGCACCGCTACTCAGGAGGGCCCGGTGGCCGCGCTGTCACCGCCCCCCGCCGAGGATCGCGCTTTCAATTGCATCGGCATCGCAGGTACAATTGAGAGCAATGATGAGAGAGTGAGCGGCTGCCTCTCATCATTCTCCCCGCTGTGACTGTCGGCGCTCTGACAGCTCTGCAGAGGACCGCGGTGACGTCATCACTGTGCGCCTGCAGAGAGGTCAGCGACAGCAATGGACGACGCGCCGAGGAGACCGGATCAGCGGGGGAACGAGAAGTGAGCCGCCCCTCTACTGACACTGGGCTCCCCTGACTCACAGGCCGGCCACTACACAGCGGCACTAGTACACATAGGGGCCCGGCAGCCGCTCTGCGTCTATGTGTAGTGCCGCTGTGTAGTGGCCGGCCTGTGAGTCAGGGGAGCCAGTGTCAGTAGAGGGGCCCCTGACCTGGAGAGGCACCAGCCGTGTCTGAGCTGCAGGAGTGCTAGTCCTGACCTGCACAGCAGACGGAATCTCCATCCTGCAGGACCTGCGATGACGTCACGCCCATGTGACTGTGGGAGGAGACACAGGATGCCGGGCAGAAAGCAAGAGACTGAATCCTGAAGGAGATTTGGACACATGACTGGTAATAAGAAAAGAGGGGACATGAGGGTGAGGGGGCTGCAGGGTGAGGGGCATATGAGGGCTGCAGACTGTGACAGAAGCATGTGAAGGGGTGCACAGTATTTGAGAGGGGTAAGTTGGGGTACAGGCAGGGTGACATATGTGGGCAGGGTGTGTGTGATCTGGGGGTGTAGTGTGTGTGATCTGGGGGGTGCAGGCTGTATGGGGAGCAGGGTGTGTGAGATATGGGGGTGTAGTGTGTGTGTGATAGGGGGGTGCAGGCTGTGTGGGGAGCAGAGTGTGTGAGATATGGGGGTGTAGTGTGTGTGTGATAGGGGGGTGCAGGCTGTATGGGAAGCAGGGTATGTGAGATAGGGGGGTGCAGGCTGTATGGGAAGTAGGGTATGTGAGATATGAGGGTGTAGTGTGTGTGATAGGGGGGTGCAGGCTGTATGGGAAGCAGGGTATGTGAGATAGGGGGGTGCAGGCTGTATGGGAAGTAGGGTATGTGAGATATGAGGGTGTAGTGTGTGTGATAGGGGGGTGCAGGCTGTATGGGAAGCAGGGTATGTGAGATAGGGGGGTGCAGGCTGTATGGGAAGTAGGGTATGTGAGATATGAGGGTGTAGTGTGTGTGATAGGGGGGTGCAGGCTGTATGGGAAGCAGGGTATGTGACATATAGGGGTGTGTGAGATATGGGGGTGTAGTGTGTGAGATATGGGGGTGCAGGCTGTATGGGAAGCAGGGTATGTGAGATATGGGGGTGTAGTGTGTGTGATAGGGGGGTGCAGGCTGTATGGGAAGCAGGGTATGTGACATATGGGGGTGTGTGAGATATGGGGGTGTAGTGTGTGAGATATGGGGGTGCAGGCTGTATGGGGAGCAGGGTGTGTGACATATGGGGTGTAGTGTGTGTGTGCTATGGGGGGGTGCAGGCTGTATGGGGAGCAGGGTGTGGGAGATATGGGGGCAGGGGCGTAACTACCGCGGTCCCAGGGGTCGGAAGGAGAAGAGAGGTACTTGTTTTTTTATTTTGCTGGCTGCATGACACAGAGGCCTGGAGGGGCCTGGCTGCATGACACATGGAGGCCTGGAGGGGCCTGGCTGCATGATACATGGAGGCCTGGAGGGGCCTGGCTGCATGATACATGGAGGCCCTGGGGGGGCTGGCTGCATGACACATGGAGGCCCTGGGGGGGCTGGCTGCATGACACATGGAGGCCCTGGGGGGGCTGGCTGCATGACACATGGAGGCCCTGGGGGGGCTGGCTGCATGACACATGGAGGCCCTGGGGGGGCTGGCTGCATGACACATGGAGGCCCTGGGGGGGCTGGCTGCATGACACATGGAGGCCTGGGGGGGCTGGCTGCATGACACATGGAGGCCTGGGGGGGCTGGCTGCATGACACATGGAGGTCTATGGGACTGCATAATAAACATGAAGGACACCTTATACATGGACTAGGGGTGCATTATTCCTGGATGAGTATGGGGCTGCATAATACAATATGATGATTTATGGTGCTACATTATAATACATATAGGACAATGGGGGCTACATTATAATATATGGAGGAATAATGAGGCTACCTTATACATGGACTATGGGGGTGCGTTATAAAACATGGAGGACTGTGGTGCAGTATAATATATGGAGGACTATGGGGTGAATTATAATATATGACGGGTTATGTGGGACCCTTTATATTATACGGAAGGCTATGTGGGGGCCATTAGTATTTGGAGATCTATATACAAGGGGGGACAAAGATACAAGTATGGTATGGGAATGTTTTGTGCTGAGGGAAAAAGGCTCTTTCCCTCAGCACCCAGCTTTCCCATGCTCTGCTATACAGCTCTCAGCACCCAGCTTTCCCATGCTCTGCTATACATCTCTCAGCACCCAGCTTTCCCATGCTCTGATATGGGAAAGCTGAGTGCTGAGAGATGTATAACAGAACATGGGAAAGCTGGGTGCTGAGGGAAAGATGTATAACAGAGCATGGGGAAGCTGGGTACTGATAGAGGGATTTCAGATCATGGGAAACCTGGATGCTGAGGGTAAGAGCCAAGTGTCAGCATCATTATTCTGTACCCCGAGTGTCAGTGTCATTATTCCGTACCCTAAGTGTCGGTGTATGTGGATGGGGGCCCCGGTCTAAATTTTGTTCCAGGTCCTATCAAACTCTAGTTACGCCACTGAGTATTAATCACTGTATGCTACATGAGGGTGCCTACTGCTATCTGGCTCTGCATTGTGCTATAAGTGGGCTATATACTACATGAAGGTGCCTAATGCTATCTAGGTCTGCATTGTGCTATATGGGGGCTGCTCAATGTTATATGGGGGCTGCATAGTGCATATGGGGGCTACATAATACTATATGGAGGACAATGGGGGCTTCATAACACAATATGGGAGCTGCATACTACTATACCCCCAGAGTTGTATGTCCCCTCCACCCAGGTGCTGTATACCCCCAGAGCTGTATACCCCCAGAGCTGCATGTCACCCCCACCTCACAGCTGTTTGTCCCCCCACCTCAGAGTCACTGCCCTCCTCTAGAGCTGTATGCCCCCCATTGCTGTATACCCCTTTCCTCAGTAATATATATTCCCCCCAGTAATGTGTTTGTCCCCAGCCTCTCTTGTGATGTACATACAGCAGTGTTAGTGTGCCCTATGTGCGGCCATGTCTGTTAGACAAACCGGGAGGTGAGTGAGGCTGTTGCCGGCTTCCCAATATTAGAAATATATATACAGGATAAATATATAACAATAATGTGTGTGCGTGTGTGTGTGTGTGTGTGCGTGTGTGCGTGTGTGCGTGTGTGCGTGTGTGCGTGTGTGCGTGCGTGCGTGCGTATGTATGATGTGTATCTATGCATGTCAGTGTATATGACTGTGTCTAGATTTATGTCTATTTATGTGTTTTTGTGAATTTCCCTTTAAATATGTATGTGTATGTATGCCTGTATGTGTATGTATCTGTGCATGTCTATGTGTGTCTATGTGCCCACTGAGACTCTTTCGCCCGGGGCCCACAAAAACCTGGAGCCGACCCTGACTATGACACAATACACTGGAGTCTCTGATAAACCAAACGGGATGATGAACGGTGCCCGCAGCCGGCTGCAGCTTCTCCCTTGTCAGGTTGGTGGTTTCCGCCTTTCTCCTGCACCTCTTTGTGTAAATGTAATGACTCCTATGCCTAAGCAATGGTAGTCCGCTCCCCGGCTTGCTGGGTGTCGGGAGAGCCCTGTTTGCCCGCAGACGCTGGCCCCTCCGGTCTTTATGCCTTGGCGGTGGCTTTACCCTGTATGGTTGGGCTGTTGTCTTCAGTCGGGTCTTAGGTGGGATAGGTCCTACAGTCCAGTCCTCAATCAGTTGATTTGACTCGGCCCTGTCGGTTCGGGGCTTCATACTGGGCCTGAGTACCCCTCCTGGTTCTCTGGTTTCCAATCGGTTCCCCGGTTCGGTACTGGCGGGCCACCGCCCGACCTCGGTCCCTACGGTTCCACCGGCTGTAATCCCAGCTCCTGCAGGCGGCCACCACCGTCTGCCTCCTTGCCAGAGGTGACTGGGCTCCGACCCAGCCACCTAAGTAGACTATTGGCAGGCCTGAGCACAGGTCTGCCCTTGAACTTGACTTCTCTCCTCCACTGTCAAACTACTCTCTAGAACTAGTGTCCTTTTTTCCCGCCTCCAGGCCTGTGAACTCCTCGGTGGGTGGAGCCAACCGCCTGGCTCCACCCCCCTGGTGTGGACATCAAACCTGGAGGGTGGTAACAAGGTTTTGAAGTTTGGCTGCTGTCACCTTTTTAGGGAGGGGGTGTGTGTGCATGGGACTACCTGGGACGACCTGACTAGTCCAGGGCGTCACACGAGCATTTAGCTTCAGCACCTGTGGTACTCGATCGAGGGCCGAGCACGCTCGCTCATCACTAGTGAGGACACAAGCAGTCACATTCCCACCGATCCGCAATTATCACCTATCCTTTGGCGGCTCTTGCCGTTTCTGGACACCACACGTTTGGTACACAATACTGATGGCAAAATGTGTCCATACGTTCCCGCCACCGTATAGGAAATACAGAACGCTCACCTCGCACATCATAGGCTCGTTTATCAACGGTTAAATGCTTTGTAAACGAGCGAGGAAGAAGAGCGCAGGATGCCGGCCCTTACGAGCCATTAAGAAGCCGATTTATGTGTCTCGTGGAAGAGGATAACGTCAAGAGTCAATGTGGAAATGAAGCATTGATGAAAGCAGACGCGGCATTTAATATCCCGCCAGTGCCGTGACCTCACGCGGTGTCCGGAGACGCAGACATCACTTCCACAGTATTCAATACAAGATGATTAATGGTAATATGGCTTAAAATCCATACGCCCGTCTTTGCACCATTATACGGGGTTGCAGAGTGCGGGAGCGGGAATCACAATCTGTACAGCAATCCGGCCGCGATAACGCACCTGTAGCACAGACGGCACGGAGCGCAGCTCTGGAGCTGACAGGGCTCATTGCATTAAGGGATTTGTCCGATGTAAGAAAGTCGTCTGTTGTAGTTTGCAAATTTAAGATAAAGAAGCTAATATACTTTAATTTTCAGAACTTGGGTCCTGGAAGTTTCCTGTGTTACCGTGCGTTGGCCGGTGAGAAGCTTCCTCATCCTCTCTGTATCACTGATGCGATGGAGGCCTGGCTGTCGGGATCATTTCATTAGCTAATCCGTGGTCTCCAACTCCAGTCCTCACGAGCCTCCAACAGGTCATGTTTTCAGGGTTTCCTTAGTATTATACAGGTGGTAATTTAAAGGGAACCTGTCGCCCACGCACCTGCACGGCAATCCGATACGTTCCGGTCTGATGTGCATCGCTGCTCTCGGGTCCGGCGCCTCCTCTATCCTTGCGATCCCCGTCCTCCTTCTAGCTTCGTGTGATTGATGTGTCTTACAACATCCACAGTGTCCTCCATTACACTCCTGTATAAGTGCACTTTGCTCTGGAGGCAGAGCAAAGTACGGTAAGGCTAGTTTCACACTTGCGTTGTGTGACAGATGCAACGCTGACACTTGCATTACAGTGCGTCGTCCATACAAGTCTATTGAGAATAGCGCAGTGCGTTAACGGACTGCGCTACTCTCCATAGTGACAGACTGCGCTGAACGCAAGTGTGAAAGTACCCTAATGAGCGGGTGCGTCCGTTTCTTTGACCTTTCCTCACGCCTGTCCATTACAGCTTTATACTCTGCAATCACTAGGGCAGAGCAAAGTGCGGGAAGGAGAGGCAGAAACAGAAGCGCAATGGACGACACTGTGGGGATGACGTAAGACACGTCATGCACATGAAGCAAGAAGGAGGACGGTGATCGCAAGGATAGAGGAGGCGCCGGACCCGAGAGCAGCCACGCCCATCAGACCGGAAGGTTTTGGACCGCCCCGCAGGTGAGTAGGTGACAGATTCCCTTTAATCACCTGAACAGGGGGTGATTCCAACACTATGCAATACTCAGGAAATCCTGAAAACTTGGGGACACTGAGCTAAGTCATCCCCATTCACTTCCTGGCTCAAGATGGTGAGCGGAATTATAAGGATAAAGTCGCACCCGATCAGATCAGCAGAAATTCATAAAACCTTGATATGCCCTGACATGCCGCTAATGTTAGCATAATGCTGCCTATACTTGACGCATCTATAAGGGATAAGCAGGTTATCCTGTAAAACACACCCCCCGTACCATATCTACCTAAATGAAGACGAGAACCACGACTTTATTGCAGGAATGGCCACAGTTTTATTTTACCGTATATATGTATACCAAACTTGTGGCCCAACATGCCACTCAATTGTTAAACTTAACCTTATACATATATACCCGTATAACCAGAAACACCGATAGATCCGTCCGAGAGGCAAACCATCATTCCTAACCCCCCGGCCGTAACCTCCAAACCGGCCCAGAGGACCACCTCGGCCGTGACCACCCGGCCCGAGGTGAGGGGTAACAACGTTCCATCGTTAATTACCCCTAACCAGAACCTGCGGGACCTCCGCCCACAAGTTCCCATCCACTCCGAAGCCACTCCCCTTGAGCGACTTCGTACCAACAAGCCGACTGTCGGTACTCCCAACCTCTCAGACGGACCTATCACCCCGCCACAGGCCGGCCAAGTGACACCCTTACTTGGCCCGGGCCCCCCACACCCCCAGTGCTTGCTCTAGGCCATCCCTCAAACCCAACATCCATAAATCCAGACCCACATCAGTCAGGTGAACCCCATCTCTCCTTAGATACTGCTCCGTGGACTCCTCCAATTCTCTATGCCGCACCACCAACCCACCATTTCTCGCCACAAACCTGCCAATAGCCCGGTTCAGCTTGCTCCGAGCCCTATTAATACGGTCCACCGACCTCCCAAAACGCCACTGCGTCCGAGCTATAATGTCCGACCAAACGATAACTATGCCCGGGAACGCCCTCCACAAATGTAACAGGTCCAGCTTTATATCCCTTTTCAATTCCCTCGCCGACCTTACTCCCAAATCGTTCCCTCCCACATGCAAAATTAACACATCAGGGACACGATCCATACGGCTATAATAAGCCACCTCAGGGTGCACCCTACCCCAGGTCATGCCCCGAATTCCGAGCCACTTTACTCGAGCTTCCGACACCGACACTCCGAGCTGCCGACCGTCACGCCGCACATCCGCCCGTAACGCTCCCCAATACACATAGGAGTGCCCGAGGATCCACACAAGGCATGGACCTATAAAATACAAAGACCACGAATAAAAACAGCAACAGCACAAGAAATTGCCCACAAACCGGCATCTAACACCAACCTTGAATCCCCCACCCCTGACCATCACCTGACCAAGTGAGGCCTAATGTACAAACGGAACCTGGAAGACTCCCACCTCCCAATCCGCCGAATACAATCCTCACTCAAGCCCCACCTGGCGGCCTCCGTTGCCGCCCCAATCCGGAAGGAGTGAGACCCGTACTCACGTGGCTCCTCCCCCACCCTTGCTAGAGCCATCTTCAGCACCGCATTGAATTGATACCGCGACAAAGCCAATCCGTCCGTATGTCTAAGAAAAACACCAGGGTAACCGCCGCGCACCTTTAAAAACTCTGACACATGTAACACTGGGCACAACTGGTGCCCCGGTAAAGCGTACAACACTACTAAGCGCCCCCGGCCCCTCTGATCCGTCTTAGAAAAACGAAGCCGACATTCCACTCTATCCTCCCCCAGCATCACATCACCCAACAGCAAACCACCCATCGCTTGCTTAGTCGGGCTGACCAATTCGCCAATACGAAAGGCCCCAAAAAACGCCAGTACAAAAGCTACCGAGAACAACACCCGCTCATAAGGAGACGAACACAACTCCCCTAAACACCCCACCAAACGCACCAACAATGGCAATGACACCGGCCGCCTACAGTCACGCGACTGGGCCCCTTTTCGAAAACCCTTCATCGCCTGTCGCACCAGAAAATCCTTAGTCGCGTCCCGAACCCCTTGCATCTGGAACAAAAAGGCCAACGCCGCCAACTTGCAACCAATCACCGAAACAGACCTGCCTTCCGAAAAATCCCCACTTATTAACATCAGTACCCCCAACACTCGACCCTGGTAACCCGACTCCATGAACTCCCTACTTTCCAACTTTGCCCATTCCTGCCACACCGCCTGATATCGGCACCAAGTAGCCTCAGACACCGATCTCCGAATTCCCTCAAAAGCTACACCGATGCCAGGTCCCACAGCCAGTTCGGGCAAGGTTCCCCCTCCGCATCCGCTTCCGGCACCAGCTTCCTGAACCTGCAAAACTGAAACCGTGATAGCGCATCAGCCACCTCGTTGCGAATCCCAGGCACATGCCGAGCCACCACGCAAATGTTTAACTCCAAACAACGCAACACTAGATGCCTTAAATACCCCACAACCGGCGGGGATTTTGCCGACAGTGCGTTGATGGAATGCACCACCGCCATGTTGTCACAATGCATGCAAACCCTTCTTCCAGCAAAAACAGGGCCCCACAACTCCACCGCCACAATAATGGGAAACAATTCCAACAGCGCCAAATTCCTCACCAAACCTGCTTCCACCCACCGCCGCGGCCACTTTCCCACGCACCAGCGCGTTTGAAAAATTGCTCCAAAACCTGTCGCCCCAGCCGCATCCGTGTACAATTCCAGCTGGCTATTGGACACCGCCTCGCTCATCCAAAGGGTCCGACCGTTGTACCGGTCCAAGAACTCCTCCCACACCAACAAATCCCCTTTCATCATTTTTGTCACTCTGACAAAGTGATTTGGAGCTTTTACCCCTGCGGTTGCGCTCGCCAGTCTCCTATTAAATATCCGCCCCATCGGCATAATGCGACAAGCGAAATTCAATTTTCCGAGCACTGACTGCAACTCGCGCAACCGCACCTTCCTGGCCTGAGACAAGAACCGCACCGACGCCTTCAAATCCAACAGCTTTCCCTCCGGCAACCGGCATTCCATTGCCAGTGTATCAATTTCGATACCTAAGAAACATAATACCGTCACCGGCCCTTCTGTTTTGTCTTTTGCCAACGGAATACCCAGGCTCCGCGTGATCCGCTCTAACGTAAACAACAACAAGGAGCAAACCGAAGAGCCCGCCGGACCCACGCAAAAGAAGTCATCCAAATAGTGAATCACCGAATGGACTCCTGCCACCTCCTTGACTACCCATTCCACAAACGTACTGAATGCCTCAAAATAAGCACACGAAATGGAACAGCCCATCGGCAGGCAACGATCCACATAGTATTCACCATCCCACATACACCCTAAGAGATGAAAGCTCTCTGGATGCACCGGGAGTAAACGAAAAGCTGCTTCCACATCCGCCTTTGCCATCAGGGCCCCCCGCCCCGCTACCCTTACCAGCTCCAAGGCCCTATCGAACGATACATAACATACCGCCGACAATTCCGGTGATATCCTGTTACGGGGGGCTGTCTGATAATAACTGAAAGGAGTATCAGACAGTCAGGGTCCACCGTGCAAAGACTTTGCTGCAGACTATGGCAGAGTGCAATACCTCTGTTAACTCACAGAAGAATATAATAAGTAAGTAAAGCAATTCCTCCCTTACTTGGAGGGTGTGTGGAATGATCTCTGTTAATAATCACAGAGACAAAGGCAATGTGTGCGAAATGGCACCTACCTAGGTCCGCTCTTCTAGTGGTGCAAAAGAGACGAACAGCAGCGTAAGCCGCACAAAGCTCCTACCTGCGTTCGCTCCACTAGTGTGCGAGGAAACGAACCACTAGATATGGCACCTGCCTAGGTCCGCTCTTCTAGTGGTGCAAAAGAGACGAACAGCAGCGTAAGCCGCACAAAGCTCCTACCTCTGTTCGCTCCCCTAGTGTGCGAGGATACGAACAACTGCCAGATGCAGTATAAGGAACGTTACCCTAGCGGCAACGTCCACCTACGAGTCGAATCACAAGGCCCAGCCAGACCATGTGCCTCAGGCACCTGCCTATGTCCGCTCCCCTAAGAGGTAAGGATACGGACAGCAGCCGAAGCTGTAAGGTATAAGAACGCTACCCTGCCGGTAGCGCTCACCTAGCATAGACAGAGAGATGCCTAGAGGAACGTGCACAGAGCGTCTACTCTCATGCATGAACCAAGAGGACTGAGCCCCATGCGGCGTGTGTCAGGGTCTTATATAGACTCTGTGCCTCATCCAAGATGGAGGACACCAGAGCCAATCCGCTGCCAGAACGACAGGAGTAACGTCATGCTGGCCTATCACCGAGCAAGGCGTCACAAGCACATGACCAGCGACCAATCGGCATAGAAGGTGTCAGAGACATGTGACCTCGTGTCAGCGATGATGTCACCCGCACATGTGCAATGGCAAGAAATCTGGACTTAGTCTCCAGCGCTCGCACATGTGCAGTAGCAAGAAATCTGGACTTAGTCTCCAGCGCTCGCACATGTGCAGTAGCAAGAAATCTGGACTTAGTCTCCAGCGCTCGCACATGTGCAGTAGCAAGAAATCTGGACTTAGTCTCCAGCGCTCGCACATGTGCAGTAGCAAGAAATCTGGACATAGTCTCCAGTGCTCGCAGCAACCGTAACAGTACCTCCCCCTCAAGGGCCCCCCTCCCGGCGACGCAGGTAATCGGCAACTAAGTCGGGAGCATGGACAGCCTCCTCAGGCTCCTAAGAGCGATGTTCCGGGCCATAGCCCTCCCAATCTATCAAGAAGAACCTGCGCCCTCTAACCATCTTAGAACCAACTATGGCTCGTACCTCATAGCTAGAGCGAGAGGAATCAGAGGCAGGAGAGTGCACTTCACGAGCGTGAGGTAAAATAGCCGGCTTTAGCAGTGAGACATGGAATTTGTCATGAATCCTAAGATGGACAGGTAACTTCAATTGGTAGACTACAGGATTTACCTGTCGAAGAACCTCATAAGGACCCAGGAAGCGAGGAGCAAATTTGACAGAGCTCACTCTAAGTCTCACGTGTTTTGCAGAGAGCCACACAAAGTCCCCTGGAGAAAAGACAGGAGCCGGGCGACGAAACCGATCGGACACCGTCTTCATACGGTCCTTAGCTGCTTGGATCGACTCTTGAGTCCGATCCCAAACCTCTCTGGCATTAGTTGCCCAGTCGGCCACAAGAGGAGGAGGTGCAGCAGCGGGAAACGGTACCGGTACCCTAGGGTGTTGCCCATTATTGAGTACGAACAGTGTCTGCCCAGTGGCCTCAGCCAGCGAATTGTTAAGGGCAAATTCTGCCCAGGGTAGGAGGGAGGACCAGTTATCGTGGTTCTCAGCAACAAAGTGTCGAAGGTATATAATCATAGATTGATTGGTACGTTCAACCAAACCATTAGTCTCCGGATGGTATGCCGAAGAGAGATTCAACTCAATTTGCAGAAGGCTACAAAGATCTCGCCAGAAACGGGAAGTAAATTGCGGGCCTCTATCACAAATGATACGATCTGGCATCCCGTGAAGCCTAAAGACATGCTTGAGGAATAGTTTGGCTAGTACCCTGGAAGATGGGATTCTCGATAACGGTACGAGATGAACCATCCGGGAGAAATGGTCCGTAATGACCCACACAAATCTATGTCCCTGTGAACATGGAAGATCACCCACAAAGTCCATGCCTACCACCTCCCATGGTCTATCTGGCACTGGTAAAGGATGCAAGAGCCCAGCCGGTCTCTGCCGTAATGGACGGTTGCGAGCACACGAGTAGCAGGAACCGACATATCTCTTGACGTGGCTGGCTAAGTGTGGCCACCAATACCACCTCTCCAGTAACTCTCGTGTCCGCCTAATACCAAAATGCCCACCCACCTTTGAGGTGTGGGCCCATGACAGTATATCATTCTGTCGATCAGGCGGAACAAAGGTCTTGCCCGGTGGGATTTGGTCTAACGTCACAGGAGAGAGCGTATGAAAAACCCTGGAGGGAAGGATAAGACGAGGTTCGTCAATCTCTTCCTGGGTAGAAAGCATAGAGCGAGACAGGGCGTCTGCCTTGTTATTCTTACTCCCAGACAGATAGTTGATGGAGAAGTGAAAGCGGGAGAAAAACAAGGACCAGCGGGCTTGGCGAGGATTCAGACGCTGAGCGGTTTGTAAGTACGTCAGATTCTTATGGTCTGTATAGACCTGGAAAGGATGTTTCGCTCCTTCCAGCAAGTGACGCCACTCCTCCAAGGCTAATCTCAAGGCGAGCAGTTCCCTATCCCCAATGGTATAGTTTCTCTCTGCCGGTGAAAAGGTTTTAGCAAAGAAGAAACACGGCCTTTTTCTACCTGCACTGTTCTTTTGATACAAGACCGCACCAGCACCCACTGAAGAGGCATCAACCTCTAAGAGGAAGGGCTTACTCTCATCGGGTCTTTGAAGAACGGGAGCAGTTGAAAAGTGTCTTTTTACTGCCTCAAAAGCCTGAGATGTCTCAGTAGACCAGGCTTTGGGATTAGCACCTTTCTTAGTCAAGGCCACCAAAGGGGCCACCAAAGTAGCAAAATGGGGTATGAACTGCCTGTAATAATTTATGAATCCTAAGAAGCGTTGCACCGCCTTCAAGGAATGAGGTTCGGACCATTGCAGGACAGCAGAGAGCTTCGCAGGATCCATGGCCAGGCCCTCTTGTGAGATAATGTAACCCAAAAAAGGCAATGAGGACTGCTCGAATACACATTTCTCGAGTTTAGCAAACAATGAGTGCTCCCTTAAACGGGAAAGGACACGAACGACATCCTGACGATGAGTCTCCAGATCAGGAGAAAAAATCAGGATGTCGTCCAGATACACCACTACTGAGGATAACAGTAAATCCCTGAACACATCGTTTACGAAGTCCTGAAATACTGCGGGTGCATTACATAACCCAAAAGGCATGACGAGGTATTCATAGTGACCGTCTCGGGTGTTAAAAGCGGTCTTCCATTCGTCACCCTTTCGAATTCGTACCAAGTTATACGCACCCCGCAGATCCAACTTCGTAAAAACTTGAGCTCCTCTCAGTCTGTCAAAGAGCTCCGAAATTAAAGGTAATGGGTATTTGTTCTTTATTGTGATTGCGTTGAGACCCCTGTAATCTATGCAGGGACGCAAATCACCCTCTTTCTTCCGAACAAAGAAAAACCCAGCTCCCGCGGGAGAGACAGACTTACGAATGAACCCCTTCTCTAAACTCTCTCTTATATAGGTCGACATGGCCTCCGACTCAGGTATCGACAGGGGGTAAACCCTGCCTTTAGGTGGAACCGAACCTGGGATAAGGTCTATGGCACAGTCATACGGCCTATGGGGTGGAAGAACCTCAGCACCCTGTTTGGAGAACACGTCAGCGAAATCCAAATAGGGTGTAGGTATGGGAGAGAGATCAGTTGATGCAACCGCAACGACCTTAGGTGGTAAGGGAAGACATCGGGACTGACATTTCGAACCCCAACTAATAATGCTGTCAGACTCCCAGTCAATGTGAGGAGCATGAGTCCGAAGCCATGGAAGACCCAGAAGGATGTCGTCTATACCCTCAGGCAAAACAAGAAAAGAAATCTCCTCTATGTGACCCTGAGACAGGGAAAGGCGCAAGGGAACTGTCCTCAATGTAATGGAGTCAGACAACATAGTTCCATTAACAACACGGACAGGAATAGGCGCCTCTAACATGATAGAGGGAATATTGTGTCCCTTTACAAATCCTGAGGACACAAAAATCCCGTCAGCTCCGGAATCCACAAAAGCCATAATAGGCCATGTATTCTCAGATAACGAGAGCTGACCTGGGATACAACACTTAGAGGGTGCAGAAGACGTCTCTAGTAACCCCCCTCTAATGGTTACTAGGCCAGGGAGTTTCCCTGACGACTAGGACACTTGTTGGCATAGTGCCCAGCCTGACGACATACGTAACATATAGGAGGACCAGACTTGCGTAGTCTGGAGGACGTATGACCTAACTCCATAGGAGTGGGAGATGTTTCAGATGCTGAGGAAGATGGTAGTGGACCCTCAACAACTGGAATAGCCCGATGCTTAGGGCGTGAGGAAGAGACCTCGAGTCTACGTTCCTTATGGCGTACATCGATCCTCGTTGCTACTGTGATCAAGTCCTCCAGAGAAGCAGGGACCTCACGAGTAGCAAGGGCATCCTTGACATAGCCTGCCAACCCTCTCCAGAAGATAGGAATCAACACCTTCTCTGGCCAATCTAGTTCTGCCACCAGAGTTCTAAAAGCAATGGCATAAGAACTAGTGGATAACGAACCCTGAGATAGATCTAACAGTCTCAGGGCCGCATCATGGGTAACCTGCGGACCCATGAATACCGCCTTAAGAGCATCAAGAAAGTCTTGATGTCTCAGAGTAACCACATCAGAGCGCTCCCATAGGGGAGTCGCCCATTCTAAGGCTTTGTCCTGAAGTAAGGAGATGATAAAGCCTACTCTGGACCTCTCCGTAGAGAAGCGAGAAGAGTTGACCTCTAGGTGTATCTGACACTGACTAATGAAACCACGACATGATCTGGCATCGCCAGAATATCTGTTTGGCAGAGCAAGTCGAGGATCATGTGCAGATGTCACCATGGTCTGAGGTTTATCCTCTATACTCTTGAGCCGTGACTCAAGTACTTGTATGTAACGGTGTAACTGCTGATATTCTGCCATAACTGCCAGACCCTTGGCTCAGTCCTAATGTTACGGGGGGCTGTCTGATAATAACTGAAAGGAGTATCAGACAGTCAGGGTCCACCGTGCAAAGACTTTGCTGCAGACTATGGCAGAGTGCAATACCTCTGTTAACTCACAGAAGAATATAATAAGTAAGTAAAGCAATTCCTCCCTTACTTGGAGGGTGTGTGGAATGATCTCTGTTAATAATCACAGAGACAAAGGCAATGTGTGCGAAATGGCACCTACCTAGGTCCGCTCTTCTAGTGGTGCAAAAGAGACGAACAGCAGCGTAAGCCGCACAAAGCTCCTACCTGCGTTCGCTCCACTAGTGTGCGAGGAAACGAACCACTAGATATGGCACCTGCCTAGGTCCGCTCTTCTAGTGGTGCAAAAGAGACGAACAGCAGCGTAAGCCGCACAAAGCTCCTACCTCTGTTCGCTCCCCTAGTGTGCGAGGATACGAACAACTGCCAGATGCAGTATAAGGAACGTTACCCTAGCGGCAACGTCCACCTACGAGTCGAATCACAAGGCCCAGCCAGACCATGTGCCTCAGGCACCTGCCTATGTCCGCTCCCCTAAGAGGTAAGGATACGGACAGCAGCCGAAGCTGTAAGGTATAAGAACGCTACCCTGCCGGTAGCGCTCACCTAGCATAGACAGAGAGATGCCTAGAGGAACGTGCACAGAGCGTCTACTCTCATGCATGAACCAAGAGGACTGAGCCCCATGCGGCGTGTGTCAGGGTCTTATATAGACTCTGTGCCTCATCCAAGATGGAGGACACCAGAGCCAATCCGCTGCCAGAACGACAGGAGTAACGTCATGCTGGCCTATCACCGAGCAAGGCGTCACAAGCACATGACCAGCGACCAATCGGCATAGAAGGTGTCAGAGACATGTGACCTCGTGTCAGCGATGATGTCACCCGCACATGTGCAATGGCAAGAAATCTGGACTTAGTCTCCAGCGCTCGCACATGTGCAGTAGCAAGAAATCTGGACTTAGTCTCCAGCGCTCGCACATGTGCAGTAGCAAGAAATCTGGACTTAGTCTCCAGCGCTCGCACATGTGCAGTAGCAAGAAATCTGGACTTAGTCTCCAGCGCTCGCACATGTGCAGTAGCAAGAAATCTGGACATTGTCTCCAGTGCTCGCAGCAACCGTAACATATCCCATCATTCACCGACAATCCCGCCGGATAAGATAAATGATGAATGAGCCGAAATTTGTTCGGCTCCTTCTTAGGTACCACCCCAAGGGGGGAAATCCGTAAATTAGAGAATGGCGGGTCCTGGAATGGGCCCGCCATCCTCCCCAACTCCACCTCCTTCTGCAGCTTTTCCTTCACCACCGCCGGATGTTCTTTTGCGGACCGCAAGTTTCCCGGGCGAAACACCGGCGCCTCAGATTCAAACGGAATCCGAAAGCCCTCTGTAAAACCACGTTCCAACAACTCCGCCGCCCGCACATCCGGGTATCTACTTAAATAGGGAAGCATCGCCTCTACCCTCACTGGCGTCCTCCCTTTTTCCAGACCCCTCCCCCGCCTTTCCTTTGCCTTTCTTGAAGCACCTGGCCAGAGGGTGGGACCCTCCACATCCGGAACACTCGTGTCTGAACCGACAAGAGGCCCCGAACTTACACTGTCCCTCGTTATACTGCCAACAAGCTCCCTTTTTCTGTCCAGCCGAGGACCCGCCACTCGCACCCGGGCTCCCGGCACCCCCTCGAAAGGGCTGAGCCGGCGCCGTCATTAACCGCATCCACAAAGAAATATCCTTGTGGCCCCACTGGACTCCCGGCCGCAGAGCCTTCCGCTGCCGGAACTGCTCATCATATCTCAACCACCCCAAACCGCCGTATACTCTATACGCTTCCCCTATCGCGTCCATATATCCAAATAGGGCGGAACAATGCTCCGGCTCCTTTTCCCCGATCACACTGGCTAAGATAGCAAAGGCCTGCAACCAATTGGTAAACGTCCTCGGGATCAACCTATACCGCCGTTTTTCCTCATCCTCCTTCTCCTTTTTTGTATCACTAGGTTTCACCTTATCCAAATTAAACTTTTCCAAGGGAAGCAGGGAAAAAATTTCCACATACTCCCCCTTCCAAATCTTTTCCCTCACCTCCTTTTTCAAATGAACCCCTAACTGCCCTTCAAAGCACACATAAATTTCACTCCGTGCCCTATCATCCAAACGCACTACCTCATCCTCCTTTTCTTTTTCCTTTTCCGCCTCCTTACTCGCACCCACGGAAGCCGCCCCACCAGCCTCCTGTCCCGTACCTGCCGCCGAGGTCGTGTCCCCCGCAGCAACATCGCGCACCGGCGCTTCTGTCCGCACCACCTCCGTGGGGCCCACCCACGCCCCCACCGGAGCCCCAGGCCCAGTCCGACCACCCCGTTCCGCAGACAACCCCTGCAACACCCCCAAAAGCTGCCCCCAAAACTCTGGACCCGGTAAACCAGACTGCCCGACCGCACTCGCCCCCAGCGCAACGCGTCCCGCGACGGAACCCCCGCCCTCGCCCGCGCTACCCACAGCATGTAACATTTCTGTTGTCTGCTCACCAGGCTGCCGTTGAGCCGACGCCGGAACAGCCGTGCCACGATCTTCCAGCTGCCGCTCCGTCCGACCTGCCGCTGCTCCTTCTTCCTCGCTGGAGTCTGATGCGCTGCCGAAATCCTCAGGGGGGACCAGCGAGGGAACAGCCCGCACCTGGCGGCCGTCGACCCCCACGGTCACCGCACCCCGCTCGTCCGGGCGACTCCTGCTTGACCTCTTCCTTTTCTCCCGCCGTGGCGCCCTGCCGCCGTCTCTTCCCGCTGTAATCGTGATATCCTGCTGCGCCGCCCCTTCTCCTGTCGTCCTCAGTGGGCTCCCTCCCTGCCGACTGCCGGAAGGCCGTGCCGAGCTTGCTCCTCGCCGGGACCCACCCCCATCACGCTCCTCGCCGGGGGGGACCGTGACTACCGATCTCCTCTGTGCCTGCGGGCCACCGTACCCCTCCTCCGATCTCCTGACCTCGCCGCTCACATCCGCTCCCGTCCCCCGTCCTGTTGCTCTCCCCTGCGGCCTGCAGGGAGTCTCCTCCGGCAATCCGTCACGCCGAGCGCCACCCCCAGCCGGCACATCACTGGGGGCTGCCGTCATCCATGCTCCGGTCTGGTGCTGCGCAGGCCGCGGACCGGAAGTGGGCCTCGCAGAGGCTTCGCCCACCCCCGACCCACGGGATCTCCGTCGCGGATTCCTCCCGGTGGCCGGCTGCTCCCCTAGGTTAGTTGGAGGGCTCCTCCGCTGCTCCGGAGGGTCCCCGCAGGGGCTCCTTGATCTGATTCTCCCCCTCCAGCTGGGGGAGTAGCGCTCCGGCGGTCGCGCCCGCCGAGCACGTAGCCACGGCCCGGGCGCTGGAACAGCAGGCGGCGCCGCTCCAGCCCCACAGACCGCTGCCAGCTGCTGCCTCAGGGCATCCACTCCCATGACCTCGGATGCCCCCCGCACCATCTCCAGGAGTTCAGCAAGGGCAGCCATGGCAGGAAGCAGCAGCAGCACTACGTCCTGGGACACAAAGATCAATCGACGAAAGGGGAGGTAAACAGCACCCCCCCCCTCTCTTATACCTCTCCCAACACCCCACCCCTTCCTTGCTCCCCCCCAATCCCCTTACAGCTCCCTACTACCAATCCTGTACTCCCACACATCCCCCATCCCATGCAAACCTATTAACCCTTTCCTAACCTTGCACCCTCCCGATCGTCATGGGGTCCATTCACCCCTATGGGGCTCACTGCCCTTCTAAAGAAAGGCAAGAAAAGCAATGTGTGTCACCCGCGTGGCCAACGTCCAGTACCTCGGCTATTGGACGCAACGCATTGTGCCTTCCACTTTCCAATGATATAGTGGATCCTATTATATATTGCCAAGATATTGTTATGCAATTACAATAAAAGTCACATTGGGCCCATAGAAAGCCGGACCATATCCATACAGTACCTAATGCAGTATACATGGGGCAATATGGTTCTTACCAAGGGCCATGTTAATACCATTTTCTTCCAATTCAGTGCCATAAATTGCTCACTTTGTTCTTGGCGCCAACTCACCCACTTGTCTTACCATCACGAAGCAGACACCGAGGCTCTTACCCTTTCCTATTTTTTTTTTCAAAATTGTCTCTTCAGTGAGGAAGAAAACAAACTCTAGTGCCACCGATTGGAGGTAGCAATCCTAAAAGTGAAAAATAACCCTTTAATGACCCTTGCCATATGACTTAGGATTTATGCCAGATCAGAACCTCAGTTTCCAGACATGATGTTTCGGGATGGTTGTCCCTTGTCAGTGCTAAGTATGAGGTCTGATCTGGCTGTATGAGAGGCTAAGACGGGGTCTAAAGGGGCAGCTATTCTCCTTGCGGAGACTGACACACCTTTATAGCATGCCAGTGCAGAGGAGACTTTGTGCTGCAATGCTCTTCTTAAAGTCTCCTCACCACTGGCATGCTGGAATGGTTTGTCAGTCTCCGCAAGGAGAATAGCTGCCCCTTTAGACCCCGTCTTTTTTTCATATTGTTCATTCATGAGCGTTGTGCCGCACTCTGCTGAAAACATCATTACAATTAGTAATGTCTCAATGACAGGTTTCACTACATCTGATCAGGGGCGGACACTGATAGTCAGGGTCTCCGGTGCAAGACTTGGGTCTGGACCCCTTCACTCCCTCTGTCCTCACCTTCATACTCACATGCATAATTTCATAAGGCAGACATATATCAAATATGCATATGATATAACATTATAGATGCATTTACGGCACATAGTGCAATCATGCACACCAGCATATAGAAGAAAAGAGAGCCCATTAATATAAAAGTCCCAAACAACCCTTTAAGAAACAATCTATGCTCAGTTTATTCCCTTAGAGCAGGGGTCTCAAACACGCGGCCCGCGGGCCGCATGCGGCCCCTGAGGCTGTTTGTTGCGGCCCGCAGACCCCGTGACAATCGCGGCTCTATGCTGAGGGTCGGCGCCGGCAGGACTTTACTGCACTTGAATCCATCTGCGGTGCCGCGCAAGGAGCTGTCAGTTCTATCCCAGTTGCTGCTGCTGTCTGCCAATCAGATGCAAGGAGGTGACGTCATACAGCGACGTCACTTCCTTGCATCTGATTGGCAGGCAGCAGCCATTGGTCCAGACACAGCTCCTCTGCGCTGCACCGCAAATGGATTCAAATGCAGTGAAGTTCCTGCCGGCGCCGACCCTCAGCACAGAGCCGCGATCGTCACGGGCCGCAACAAGCAGGTAAGGTACGTGCTCAAGATCAGGACCCGCTGCGTGCTGGACACAGCGCGTCCTGATCGGCGGGGCCGCAAGTCTACTCCTTAGGAGACCGCAGCTGCCCGTGCCTGCGATCAGGGGTTCGGGCCGCTGCGGTCTCCTCGCTGTGCTCTGCCTAGGAAGGACGCTTCCGACTCCGCAGCATAAATTCACATGCTGCGGCCTCTGGAAGCCACACCGCAGTTCCGTTTTCACTGCGGGCCGTACACGCACAGTGGGCATGGGGTTTTTAGAAATCCCATGCCCACTGTGCTTTTACCATACATAGCAGGGTTTTGGACGCAGCTGAAGCATGCTGCATCCAAAACTCTGCAAGTACTGATCGTGGGCACACAGGGAACGGAGGAAAGGTGAGGAGAATTTTTTTTTTTGTTTGCGTATTACTAAAGGATGGGCAGAATACTACAGGGATGGCCACAATACTACAAGGATGGGCAGAATATTACAGGGATGGCCACAATACTACAAGGATGGGCAGAATACTACAGGGATGGCCACAATACTACAAGGATGGGCAGAATACTACAGGGATGGCCACAATACTACAAGGATGGGCAGAATATTACAGGGATGGCCACAATACTACAAGGATGGGCAAAATACTACAGGGATGGCCACAATACTACAAGGGTGGGTAGAATACTACAGGGATGGCCACAATACTACAAGGGTGGGCAGAATACTACAGGGATGGCCACAATACTACAAGGGTGGGCAGAATACTACAGGGATGGCCACAATACTACAAGGATGGGCAGAATACTACAGGGATGGCCACAATACTACAAGGATGGGCAGAATATTACAGGGATGGCCACAATACTACAAGGGTGGGCAGAATACTACAGGGATGGCCACAATACTACAAGGGTGGGCAGAATACTACAGGGATGGCCACAATACTACAAGGATGGGCAGAATATTACAGGGATGGCCACAATACTACAAGGGTGGGCAGAATACTACAGGGATGGCCACAATACTACAGGGATGGGTTGAATACTACGGGGATGGCCACAATACTACGGGAATTGGCAGAATACTACAGAGCACAATACTACAAGGATGAGCACAATACTACAAGGATGGGCACAATATTACTGGGCACAATACTACAAGGATGGGCAGATACTACAAGGATTGGAACAATATTACAGGGCACAATACTACAGGGCACAAGGATGGGCACTATACTACTGGGCACATACTACAAGGATGGGCAGATACTACTGGGCACAATACCACAAGGATGAGCACCTTACTACAGGGCACACGGATGGGGACATTACTGCAGCATGGGCACATTACTACAAGATTTTGGCTAAGATTACTATATGATGCTGCTAATTGTAAAACAATTACAAGAAGGTGATAAAATGTAAAAAAAAAAATAAATCCTAAAGCATGACATTTTTTTTTATTTACATTAAAAATGCTTTTCTGTACATAAACGTAACAAAAAAGTGCACGTTTGTTATAATAAACAAGCGAAAAATGCTTACAAAAGTGATCCAAGATGTATAGAAAAAAAAACATGGATTCATTAAAAATGTTCACTTTGTCCTGCAAATAATGCGGCCCCCCCCTCATTTTTTTTTCTATATGCGGCCCATACACCCAGCTGAGTTTGAGACCCCTGCCTTAGAGACTTCTATCTCAATATCATGTGTAACGTCCTGGAGGTGGATTCACTGGGCCGTGCACCGGACTCCCCCAGTGAGGCAACCCGGAGCTAACCCCTATACAGGGACTGTCCGATTACCCCACCAGAGGGCCTAGATGCACGGTAGCCGGAACACTAGGGGTACGGGATCAGAGTCCTTCAGGGATCTTGTACGGGAATGTCTCTGAGTCCAACGAACACCGGAGGCCGGACTGATGACTGGAACCAGATTCAGGTGCCGGGTAAGAACCGCAGACGGGGTCCGGGTCCAGCGAGACGTGAAGGCCGATGTTACCAGGTGAAGTCGGGGATCGGTGACGGGTTCAGGGTGACGGTAGATGGCGGGATCCTCAGCAAACGGTCACCGGGAGACTTCCTGGGGAATCAGCAGTCAGGACCAGGTTAAGGTGGCAGGACGGGTTCTGCGGAAGAGACAGAGTTAAACGGAGGCAAGGCACAAAGGGACCTGAACACCTAGCTATGGGAACACGTTGATCAGGCACCGCCCACATGGAAAGAAAGTCCTAATATACCCTGTACCTGTAATTGGCCATATCCTGTTTCCGGGACGCTGGCCCTTTAAGAAGAGGTGAGTGAGCGCGCGCGCGCCCTAATGCGCATGCACGAGGTTCGTGTGCCGGAGACCAGAGCAGGAAGCGGTGCAGGAGATGCAGGGGGACCAGACAGAGTGTCCTGGGTCGCAGAGGGACGCCGGGACCTGCGGGCAGGAGGCACGGAGGACGCAGAAGAGGGAGAGTGAGGAGGGCGGCTGCGGGCAGAAGGACCGGGAACCGGAGCGGCGAGTGACAGACGGCGCCGGGACCCGGGGAGCAAGACATCATGATATAACGGAGGGAACTCTATACTGGAAAAAACCCTAAATAATCGCAGCAGCCCTCTGTGATGTGACTGGGCCCCTCTCACACGGGCCCCTGTAGAGCTAGACCGGCCGCACACGGGCCCCTGTAGAGCTAGACCGGCCGCACACGGGCCCCTGTAGAGCAGGACCGGCCGCATACGTGCAAGCTCTGCCCTTGGATCAGGTTTATGGCAGTTGGACACTTGGCAGTTTTTGTTCTTTATTGTGCACCTTTTATGAAAACCTTTTATAATGTCTTAAAATTATTAGAAAGAGTTAATGACTGTGTTTTTGTTGCATTATACATAATATGCAATGAAAATATGGCAAAACGTTGCAGAAAGTGTGACATTGAACGGCACGACTTCTGGCGCCCTTTGTATAACCTTAAATAGACACATAATGGCCTCATTGTATTTACCTAGAATTTAGAAATCTTGTGCAACTAATATAATCAGGATGGAAGATATTCTTTCTTTTCAGAGCTTAATGTGGAAATCTTTCATAAACTGTAAAGTTAAGTGGCTGTGACTTCCGTGTAATTATAAATCGCTGCCGTTTATTTAGCGTGGCACAGAGGACGCGCATGTTGTGCCGCGCCGTATTGCACGTGCTGCCCCGTCACTTATTGGTGATCCGTGGCCTCTACGTGATCTGTGAAGTGGAGAATGTAAATATTTTTAGAATTTTAGAGCTGTCGTCCAATCATTCTCCAGCATGATGAATTAAAAAAAGTAAATGTACCCATGGATGCCCTATCGCTCCTCTGCTGGCATTACCTGGATACCTGGGCCTCCCGCTGGTCTCTCAGCCTCCTCTTTTTAGCCATGTGACAACTGCAGCCAATCACTGACCACCTCAGTCACCATTACATAACTGCTGCAACCAATGATTGGCAGCCTTACAGACGTCTTCCGTTGCTAGGAGACTTGTGATGGGTTTTGGCCCTGAGTCTCACTTTGCCTTGTGAGACTCTGGAGATTAAATGTATTTTCCTTTCTTTTGGTGCATCAAGGGTTAATGCCAGTTTTCCTTGCCAGGAGCTTCTAATTACCTCTCCTCATCTGCATCCAGTTTGTGACCACTCCTACCCCTATAAATGGTTACATCACCCAGTAGAGAGTGATGGTTATTCTGCATCCATTCTGAATCTAGGCCTGGAGGTGGAAGGAGCTGCTGGAGCCTTTGTAGTCTGAAGAGGTGTAGGCTGCACTCCTGGTGTCTGACTGTAGCCGTAAAGTTGGACCTTATTCTGTTGTTGATCCCCCCCCTGTCTGTCATTCTTTCCCTTGTATGTTGATTAATGCAGCGGTGGGACTAGTGTCTCTCTCTAGCCATCTCACTAGCCAGGGTGTTTGCAGGGCTACTGAGGGATTAGATATCTGGCTCAGCGATGGGTTGATACACCCCGTATAGGGATGATAGGGAGCTCAGGGAGCAGCTTGAGGTGAGTTCAGGAGGTGTCCCGTGACCCCTCTCCCTAGTGGCAGGGCCCACCATTGTTAAAGTGTTCTCGGTGTACCTCTTGTTAGTTGTGTGTTCTGCCGTGTGCCGCACATTCCCTAGTCCGTGCGTGACAGCAACAATGGGATTTCCATAATACACAACCAGTGTCGCTGGGAAGCTCTGGTCTTAAAGGGACTCCTTCCGCATTCTGAAGAACATACAGCAGCGATCACAAGGGTTTCAGTCGCTGGACCCGCAGCAATGCATTAATTGCCGGTGGCTCCTCAGTCAGAGCCGAGGTCAGGCAAACCCTGTTGGTTATCATGCGACAGGATAAGACGTGTTTCAATCTTTGCAGGTGTTCTTGATAATTATTTTCACATATCTAATGGTTTACTAATTTATGAATTAAAAAAGCTACATTTTTGAAGCGTTCATGGAAGTGTAGAGTACATGTGTGTGCCAGACCCAGACCCATCACAATGGATTCCATGGATTCTAACAATGTGTAAAACTGTCCAATCCTATTTCTATCACAGATTACATGCAACTTTTTTCAGTACAGTGTGAAAATAATACAAGTGAAAGGAAAAGCAGATGAAGGAACTGACGCGGCGGCACAAGATACCGCATGCGCCATTATCATCTGTCATCTCATTGACATCAATTTCATTTGAGGTCGTAAAAAAATTACTGATAAAAATACACAATTCCCAACTACTATATAAAAATAGTGAAAAACTGCAAACAACCCAGCGCGTTACGGTGCGTCAGGTTTCATGAGTTCTCCTACTTTCACGCTCACAGCTGTAGCATAGCCTAAGCTCATATAGGAGCTATATTATTTCTGGTGTTCTAATATACGAGATATACAGTCAGGGCCAGAAATATTTGGACAGTGACACAAGTTTTGTTATTTTAGCTGTTACAAAAACATGTTCAGAAATACAATTATATATATATAATATGGGCTGAAAGTGCACACTCCCAGCTGCAATATGAGAGTTTTCACATCCAAATCGGAGAAAGGGTTTAGGAATCATAGCTCTGTAATGCATAGCCTCCTCTTTTTCAAGGGACCAAAAGTAATTGGACAAGGGACTCTAAGGGCTGCAATTAACTCTGAAGGCGTCTCCCTCGTTAACCTGTAATCAATGAAGTAGTTAAAAGGTCTGGGGTTGATTACAGGTGTGTGGTTTTGCATTTGGAAGCTGTTGCTGTGACCAGACAACATGCGGTCTAAGGAACTCTCAATTGAGGTGAAGCAGAACATCCTGAGGCTGAAAAAAAAGAAAAAATCCATCAGAGAGATAGCAGACATGCTTGGAGTAGCAAAATCAACAGTCGGGTACATTCTGAGAAAAAAGGAATTGACTGGTGAGCTTGGGAACTCAAAAAGGCCTGGGCGTCCACGGATGACAACAGTGGTGGATGATCGCCGCATACTTTCTTTGGTGAAGAAGAACCCGTTCACAACATCAACTGAAGTCCAGAACACTCTCAGTGAAGTAGGTATATCTGTCTCTAAGTCAACAGTAAAGAGAAGACTCCATGAAAGTAAATACAAAGGGTTCACATCTAGATGCAAACTGTTACGGTTGCTGCGAGCACTGGAGACTAAGTCCAGATTTCTTGCTACTGCACATGTGCGAGCGCCGGAGACTAAGTCCTATCTTGGAGCCATTGCACATGTGCGGGTGACATCATCGCTGACACGAGGTCACATGTCTCTGACACCTTCTATGCCGATTGGTCGCTGGTCATGTGCTTGTGATGCCTTGCTCGGTGATAGGCCAGCATGACGTCACTCCTGTCGTTCTGGCAGCGGATTGGCTCTGGTGTCCTCCATCTTGGATGAGGCACAGAGTCTATATAAGACCCTGACACACGCCGCATGGCGCTCAGTCCTCTTGGTTCATGCATAAGAGTAGACGCTCTGTGCGCGTTCCTCTAGGCATTCCTCTGTCTATGCTGGGTGAGCGCTACCGGCAGGGTAGCGTTCTTATACCTTACAGCTTCGGCTGCTGTCCGTATCCTTACCTCTTAGGGGAGCGGACATAGGCAGGTGCCTGAGGCACATGGTCTGGCTGGGCCTTGTGGTTCGACTCGTAGGTGGACGTTGCCGCTCGGGTAACGTTCCTTATACTGCGTCTGGCAGTTGTTCGTATCCTCGCACACTAGGGGAGCGAACAGAGGTAGGAGCTTTGTGCGGCTTACGCTGCTGTTCGTCTCTTTTGCACCACTAGAAGAGCGGACCTAGGCAGGTGCCATATCTAGTGGTTCGTGTCCTCGCACACTAGTGGAGCGAACGCAGGTAGGAGCTTTGTGCGGCTTACGCTGCTGTTCGTCTCTTTTGCACCACTAGAAGAGCGGACCTAGGTAGGTGCCATTTCGCACACATTGCCTTTGTCTCTGTGATTATTAACAGAGATCATTCCACACACCCTCCAAGTAAGGGAGGAATTGCTTTACTTACTTATTATATCCTTCTGTGAGTTAACAGAGGTATTGCACTCTGCCATAGTCTGCAGCAGAGTCTTTGCACGGTGGACCCTGACTGTCTGATACTCCTTTAGGTTATCAGACAGCCCCCCGTAACATTAGGACTGAGCCAAGGGTCTGGCAGTTATGGCAGAATATCAGCAGTTACACCGTTACATACAAGTACTTGAGTCACGGCTCAAGAGTATAGAGGATAAACCTCAGACCATGGTGACATCTGCACATGATCCTCGACTTGCTCTGCCAAACAGATATTCTGGCGATGCCAGATCATGTCGTGGTTTCATTAGTCAGTGTCAGATACACCTAGAGGTCAACTCTTCTCGCTTCTCTACGGAGAGGTCCAGAGTAGGCTTTATCATCTCCTTACTTCAGGACAAAGCCTTAGAATGGGCGACTCCCCTATGGGAGCGCTCTGATGTGGTTACTCTGAGACATCAAGACTTTCTTGATGCTCTTAAGGCGGTATTCATGGGTCCGCAGGTTACCCATGATGCGGCCCTGAGACTGTTAGATCTATCTCAGGGTTCGTTATCCACTAGTTCTTATGCCATTGCTTTTAGAACTCTGGTGGCAGAACTAGATTGGCCAGAGAAGGTGTTGATTCCTATCTTCTGGAGAGGGTTGGCAGGCTATGTCAAGGATGCTCTTGCTACTCGTGAGGTCCCTGCTTCTCTGGAGGACTTGATCACAGTAGCAACGAGGATCGATGTACGCCATAAGGAACGTAGACTCGAGGTCTCTTCCTCACGCCCTAAGCATCGGGCTATTCCAGTTGTTGAGGGTCCACTACCATCTTCCTCAGCATCTGAAACATCTCCCACTCCTATGGAGTTAGGTCATACGTCTTCCAGACTACGCAAGTCTGGTCCTCCTATATGTTACGTATGTCGTCAGGCTGGGCACTATGCCAACAAGTGTCCTAGCCGTCAGGGAAACTCCCTGGTCTAGTAACCATTAGAGGGGGGTTACTAGAGACGTCTTCTGCACCCTCTAAGTGTTGTATCCCAGGTCAGCTCTCGTTATCTGAGAATACATGGCCTATTATGGCTTTTGTGGATTCCGGAGCTGACGGGACTTTTGTGTCCTCAGGATTTGTAAAGGGACACAATATTCCCTCTATCATGTTAGAGGCGCCTATTCCTGTCCGTGTTGTTAATGGAACTATGTTGTCTGACTCCATTACATTGAGGACAGTTCCCTTGCGCCTTTCCCTGTCTCAGGGTCACATAGAGGAGATTTCTTTTCTTGTTTTGCCTGAGGGTATAGACGACATCCTTCTGGGTCTCCCATGGCTTCGGACTCATGCTCCTCACATTGACTGGGAGTCCGACAGCATTATTAGTTGGGGTTCGAAATGTCAGTCCCGATGTCTTCCCTTACCACCTAAGGTCATTGCGGTTGCATCTACTGATCTCTCTCCCATACCTACACCCTATCTGGATTTCGCTGACGTGTTCTCCAAACAGGGTGCTGAGGTTCTTCCACCCCATAGGCCGTATGACTGTGCCATAGACCTTATCCCAGGTTCGGTCCCACCTAAGGGCAGGGTTTACCCCCTGTCGATACCTGAGTCGGAGGCCATGTCGACCTATATAAGAGAGAGTTTAGAGAAGGGGTTCATTCGTAAGTCTGTCTCTCCCGCGGGAGCTGGGTTTTTCTTTGTTCGGAAGAAAGAGGGTGATTTGCGTCCCTGCATAGATTACAGGGGTCTCAACGCAATCACAATAAAGAACAAATACCCATTACCTTTAATTTCGGAGCTCTTTGACAGATTGAGAGGAGCTCAAGTTTTTACAAAGTTGGATCTGCGGGGTGCGTATAACTTGGTACGAATTCGAAAGGGTGACGAATGGAAGACCGCTTTTAACACCCGAGACGGTCACTATGAATACCTCGTCATGCCTTTTGGGTTATGTAATGCACCCGCAGTATTTCAGGACTTCGTAAACGATGTGTTCAGGGATTTACTGTTATCCTCCGTCGTGGTGTATCTGGACGACATCCTGATTTTTTCTCCTGATCTGGAGACTCATCGTCAGGATGTCGTTCGTGTCCTTTCCCGTTTAAGGGAGCACTCATTGTTTGCTAAACTCGAGAAATGTGTATTCGAGCAGTCCTCATTGCCTTTTTTGGGCTACATTATCTCACAAGAGGGCCTGGCTATGGATCCTGCGAAGCTCTCTGCTGTCCTGCAATGGTCTGAACCTCATTCCTTGAAGGCGGTGCAACGCTTCTTAGGATTCATAAATTATTACAGGCAGTTCATACCCCATTTTTCTACTTTGGTGGCCCCTTTGGTGGCCTTGACTAAGAAAGGTGCTAATCCCAAAGCCTGGTCTACTGAGACATCTCAGGCTTTTGAGGCAGTAAAAAGACACTTTTCAACTGCTCCCGTTCTTCAAAGACCCGATGAGAGTAAGCCCTTCCTCTTAGAGGTTGATGCCTCTTCAGTGGGTGCTGGTGCGGTCTTGTATCAAAAGAACGGTGCAGGTAGAAAAAGGCCGTGTTTCTTCTTTGCGAAAACCTTTTTCACCAGCAGAGAGAAACTATACCATTGGGGATAGGGAACTGCTCGCCTTGAGATTAGCCTTGGAGGAGTGGCGTCACTTGCTGGAAGGAGCGAAACATCCTTTCCAGGTCTATACAGACCATAAGAATCTGACGTACTTACAAACCGCTCAGCGTCTGAATCCTCGCCAAGCCCGCTGGTCCTTGTTTTTCTCCCGCTTTCACTTCTCCATCAACTATCTGTCTGGGAGTAAGAATAACAAGGCAGACGCCCTGTCTCGCTCTATGCTTTCTACCCAGGAGGAGATTGACGAACCTCGTCTTATCCTTCCCTCCAGGGTTTTTCATACGCTCTCCCCTGTGACGTTAGACCAAATCCCACCGGGCAAGACCTTTGTTCCGCCTGATCGACAGAATGATATACTGTCATGGGCCCACACCTCAAAGGTGGGTGGGCATTTTGGTATTAGGCGGACACGAGAGTTACTGGAGAGGTGGTATTGGTGGCCACACTTAGCCAGCCACGTCAAGAGATATGTCGGTTCCTGTGCTCGCAACCGTCCATTACGGCAGAGACCGGCTGGACTCTTGCATCCTTTACCAGTGCCAGATAGACCATGGGAGGTGGTAGGCATGGACTTTGTGGGTGATCTTCCATGTTCACAGGGACATAGATTTGTGTGGGTCATTACGGACCATTTCTCCCGGATGGTTCATCTCGTACCGTTATCGAGAATCCCATCTTCCAGGGTACTAGCCAAACTATTCCTCAAGCATGTCTTTAGGCTTCACGGGATGCCATATCGTATCATTTGTGATAGAGGCCCGCAATTTACTTCCCGTTTCTGGCGAGATCTTTGTAGCCTTCTGCAAATTGAGTTGAATCTCTCTTCGGCATACCATCCGGAGACCAATGGTTTGGTTGAGCGTACCAATCAATCTATGATTATATACCTTCGACACTTTGTTGCTGAGAACCACGATAACTGGTCCTCCCTCCTACCCTGGGCAGAATTTGCCCTTAACAATTCGCTGGCTGAGGCCACTGGGCAGACACCGTTCGTACTCAATAATGGGCAACACCCTAGGGTACCGGTACCGTTTCCCGCTGCTGCACCTCCTCCTCTTGTGGCCGACTGGGCAACTAATGCCAGAGAGGTTTGGGATCGGACTCAAGAGTCGATCCAAGCAGCTAAGGACCGTATGAAGACGGTGTCCGATCGGTTTCGTCGCCCGGCTCCTGTCTTTTCTCCAGGGGACTTTGTGTGGCTCTCTGCAAAACACGTGAGACTTAGAGTGAGCTCTGTCAAATTTGCTCCTCGCTTCCTGGGTCCTTATGAGGTTCTTCGACAGGTAAATCCTGTAGTCTACCAATTGAAGTTACCCGTCCATCTTAAGATTCATGACAAATTCCATGTCTCACTGCTAAAGCCGGCTATTTTACCTCACGCTCGTGAAGTGCACTCTCCTGCCTCTGATTCCTCTCGCTCTAGCTATGAGGTACGAGCCATAGTTAGTTCTAAGATGGTTAGAGGGCGCAGGTTCTTCTTGATAAATTGGGAGGGTTACGGCCCGGAACATCGCTCTTGGGAGCCTGAGGAGGCTGTCCATGCTCCCGACTTAGTTGCCGATTACCTGCGTCGCCGGGAGGGGGGCCCTTGAGGGGGAGGTACTGTTACGGTTGCTGCGAGCACTGGAGACTAAGTCCAGATTTCTTACTACTGCACATGTGCGAGCGCTGGAGACTAAGTCCAGATTTCTTGCTACTGCACATGTGCGAGCGCCGGAGACTAAGTCCTATCTTGGAGCCATTGCACATGTGCGGGTGACATCATCGCTGACACGAGGTCACATGTCTCTGACACCTTCTATGCCGATTGGTCGCTGGTCATGTGCTTGTGATGCCTTGCTCGGTGATAGGCCAGCATGACGTCACTCCTGTCGTTCTGGCAGCGGATTGGCTCTGGTGTCCTCCATCTTGGATGAGGCACAGAGTCTATATAAGACCCTGACACACGCCGCATGGCGCTCAGTCCTCTTGGTTCATGCATAAGAGTAGACGCTCTGTGCGCGTTCCTCTAGGCATTCCTCTGTCTATGCTAGGTGAGCGCTACCGGCAGGGTAGCGTTCTTATACCTTACAGCTTCGGCTGCTGTCCGTATCCTTACCTCTTAGGGGAGCGGACATAGGCAGGTGCCTGAGGCACATGGTCTGGCTGGGCCTTGTGGTTCGACTCGTAGGTGGACGTTGCCGCTAGGGTAACGTTCCTTATACTGCGTCTGGCAGTTGTTCGTATCCTCGCACACTAGGGGAGCGAACAGAGGTAGGAGCTTTGTGCGGCTTACGGTGCTGTTCGTCTCTTTTGCACCACTAGAAGAGCGGACCTAGGCAGGTGCCATATCTAGTGGTTCGTGTCCTCGCACACTAGTGGAGCGAACGCAGGTAGGAGCTTTGTGCGGCTTACGCTGCTGTTCGTCTCTTTTGCACCACTAGAAGAGCAGACCTAGGTAGGTGCCATTTCGCACACATTGCCTTTGTCTCTGTGATTATTAACAGAGATCATTCCACACACCCTCCAAGTAAGGGAGGAATTGCTTTACTTACTTATTATATCCTTCTGTGAGTTAACAGAGGTATTGCACTCTGCCATAGTCTGCAGCAGAGTCTTTGCACGGTGGACCCTGACTGTCTGATACTCCTTTAGGTTATCAGACAGCCCCCCGTAACACAAACCATTCATCAATTCCAAAAATAGACAGGCCAGAGTTACATTTGCTGAAAAACACCTCATGAAGCCAGCTCAGTTCTGGAAAAGTATTCTATGGACAGATGAGACAAAGATCAACCTATACCAGAATGATGGGAAGAAAAAAGTTTGGAGAAGAAAGGGAACGGCACATGATCCAAGGCACACCACATCCTCTGTAAAACATGGTGGAGGCAACGTGATGGCATGAGCATGCATGGCTTTCAATGGCACTGGGTCACTTGTGTTTATTGATGACATAACAGCAGACAAGAGTAGCCGGATGAATTCTGAAGTGTACCGGGATATACTTTCAGCCCAGATTCAGCCAAATGCCGCAAAGTTGATCGGACGGCGCTTCATAGTACAGATGGACAATGACCCCAAGCATACAGCCAAAGCTACCCAGGAGTTCATGAGTGCAAAAAAGTGGAACATTCTGCAATGGCCAAGTCAATCACCAGATCTTAACCCAATTGAGCATGCATTTCACTTGCTCAAATCCAGACTTAAGACGGAAAGACCCACAAACAAGCAAGACCTGAAGGCTGCGGCTGTAAAGGCCTGGCAAAGCATTAAGAAGGAGGAAACCCAGCGTTTGGTGATGTCCATGGGTTCCAGACTTAAGGCAGTGATTGCCTCCAAAGGATTCGCAACAAAATATTGAAAATAAAAATATTTTGTTTGGGTTTGGTTTATTTGTCCAATTACTTTTGACCTCCTAAAATGTGGAGTGTTTGTAAAGAAATGTGACAATTCCTACAATTTCTATCAGATATTTTTGTTCAAACCTTCAAATTAAACGTTACAATCTGCACTTGAATTCTGTTGTAGAGGTTTCATTTCAAATCCAATGTGGTGGCATGCAGAGCCCAACTCGCCAAAATTGTGTCACTGGCCAAAGATTTCTGGACCTAACTGTATTATGTGTAGCGGAGTCCTGATCAGCCCGTCATCAGAAAAACACAAGCTGTGCTCCTCTGTACTCCTCTAAGGACAAAGAAGGGGGTCCATATTGATGGAAAATTGCCTTCTATTAAGAAGTTAACTGAAATTAGCTAATTAATATTGATAACCTTGCTAGGGTAAGGAAGGACTTAAAGGGGTTTTCCTAAAGCCTATATTAACCTCTGGTGTCAGCTCGGTTCCAGTGATATCATAACTCTCACTACTGGGGCCTATGTGACATTGGTCACAGGTCCACATCTGATAACAATCAGCTGCCTTCTCCCCGCCTTCAGACATTTAAGTAATTGACAGGAAGTGAGCGCTGCAGTTGCCACCCACTTCCTGTTAATTACTTGACCATACAAAGGCGGGGAGAAGGAAGCTGGCACTGATTGGTCGCGGGTAGACATGAGCAAACCAGATGTTCGGTGTTTGGTTTTTAGGCCAAACACCGACTTTACAAAAAAATAGACTTTGGATTCACAGTTGGGGTGCTTTACATATGCTGAGCACTTGTGCGAGCATCGCTGTGCTCGGGTACACTCGTTGCTCAGCTCACTGTAAGCCACTTGCAGTGTTTGAATGGCTCACACTAGAGGTAATAATAGCATGATTGGATGTAGTGTGCACCCACCCAAAAAATGGAAAAACGCCGGCTACCCTCCCTCAGAAGGGTTTTGCCTATGGCTGGCTGTATATGAGTGGAGACCGGAACTGCCAATCAGTGACTTCCATTGGGGTTCGAGTCAAGTGCGCATCCATCTCTGGTCACGAGGCTCGCATGTCATAACAATGTCACGTGGGTCCCGGTAACATGAGTTCCGACATTGCTGAACCGCGCTGGCGCTGGAGGTGAGCATAGGTTTTATTATTTTTATGGGGGATCACATGCGGAATGAAAAGGGGATGTCCAAGTAATACAAAACCCCATTAAAGTCATCGGGTCTCCAAAATTCCATATAGTGTGATAATTCTCAGGAGGACACACTGAAACAAAGGCGTGTTGAGGGCTGTTACTAAGCTGAGTGGGTATAGGGAGCAGGTTTATATTCTGATATTTGCTATTATATAAGAAACTCCTAAAATGTATGTATGGTTTGCTTATAATCATGAAGGGAATAAATAAACGAGCACTGCAGCACTGTATGGAGATTGTTAGGAATCACACATCTGCCTATTGCTCGGTGATCACCGGCTGCTGACTGGATCCCAGAGACCTCTAAACTGGAATTAGAATTGCTCTAACAACATGTACTAATATACACAGAGCGGCAGCGCCACGGGAAGATTGACATTTTGGATGTATTTCTTACATGGGTTGGCCACTTTCTCTTGTAGATTTCCTCATAAACTGATCAGCACTTAATCTCTGTCTCTCGCTGTCTCTGTCTGTCATTGTCTCTCTTTCTTTGTCTATCGCTGTCTGTCTCTGTTTCTTTCTCTCTCTCTGTCTGTCATTGTCTCTCTTTCTTTGTGTATCGCTGTCTGTCTCTGTTTCTTTCTCTCTCTCTCTGTCTGTCATTGTCTCTCTTTATTTGTCTATCGCTGTCTGTCTCTCTGTTTCTTTCTCTCTGTCTCTGTCTGTCATTGTCTCTCTTTGTCTATTGCTGTCTGTCTCTGTTTCTTTCTCTCTGTCTCTGTCTGTCATTGTCTCTCTTTCTTTGTCTATTGCTGTCTGTCTCTGTCTGTTTCTCTGTCTCACTATCAATATCCGTCTCTCTGTTTCTTTCTCTCTGTCTCTCTCTGTCTGCCTGTTTCTCTCTTTTTCTGTCTGTCTTTCTGTCTGTCTGTGTCCGTCTCTCCACAGAAATCATATTACCTCAGACACAAGCTTCTTATACTAATAACGTCCTTTGTTGCCTATAGCAACCAATCACAGCTGCTATTAATGACCTGTAGCTCCCAGCTCCATTCACTTTAATGTAAGTAAGTTTTTTAGCAAATAACTGTAAAGCGTGGGGTTAAATTTTCCAGTTAAAACATAGTCTATGACGTTCCCTGGGTCACATGCGGCGTCTGCAAAATGTCGTAATAGTAAATGTGACGGTGCGGATTCCTTTAGCGGACATACATACACATACATACATACTGTACATACATACACACACACACACACACACACACACACACACATACATACACTCAGCCTTATATTTTGATGGCTGCTGATGAGAAACAAGTGAGCAGACAAGTCCATCAGCCGCATCCAACAGTAAAACATTTGGCATAGCACATCTGGAGGCTGAGGGCTGCTCTGGTCGCTTCCCCAGCTATATCATGGAGAGGAGTGTTGGTCATTTTGTGAGTAAACCTGCACTAACAAGAGAAAGTTGCCGACACCCTTAGCTTTTTATTTGCATTATGAAGTCTCCAGGATGAAGGGCTATAACCTCCGCATGTCGTCATTCTGCCAAACTTCTCTTTTTTCACACTTTAAGAATCCTGGACTGAAGCTGCAGCAGTTTCTTCTCGAGGTGCAGTGTGAATACGCTGCTGGAGAAAGTGTTCATCTGCAGAGGATTAGGTTGTGCATGTTTCCAGGAGATTGATTTTATACTCCAAGGTGATTTTAGGATAAAATTTTATGCATTTCTGTGTTATAGGACTGAGGTAAAGTGTTTTGTTTTTTTATTGCACCGCTGGAGTGGCACGTTGTAAGCCCCCTGTCCCTGCATTATACTCTCCTTCTGGCAGCTTCATCTTCTCTAGCCGCCCCTCTGGTCGGTCTCCAGGGATTTGTGACCTGCGGACATCTCCACTATTTTCTGGAGTGCGCCGGAGGTGAGGTTACAAATCAATGCATCTCTATGAGAGCCTCGTTCTGGTTCTCATAGAGTTGCGTTAGGAGCATGTGACGTAACTTCTGACTTCCAGACAGTCAGAAGTTTCAATCACAAGAAGGCGCCGTGGGATTGGAGTGATGCCGAAAAAGTATGAAAACGCTGGAGGGTGAGTATAACACTTAGGGACAGGGGGCTTACATTTAGATCGCCGCTCCTGCATGGGAAAAAATAAATGCTGGAGTGTTGCTTTAAACATTTCCCATCTAAATATTTCACTGTTAAGTTGTAGATTTCTTGAAATATTATATGGTATAGCATTGTAATAGGGGGTGCAGTTGTGGCAGCCCTATGTGGGCCCCTAAGACTTTGGAACCCACAGTATCTTCTAGAAGACAGATGCACCGTGGAGATGTAAGGATATAATGTCATGTTATACTACAATAGGCCATACTTGCCTATTTGTTTAGCTATCTGGAGCATCTAGGTGTCAAAATGTGACTGCAGGATAGCGAGGACTGGGATCCTATACTGTCCCTCATGCTAGGAGACCCTAGGCTGTCCCTAACCTCAGGATTACCCCTAATGGTGGAGGTACTTGAGTCCCATGCGTGGCTATTCTACTAACCAGAGATAATCTGTCCCCCCCTTCCAAGAAGGAAGGTGCAGGAGTATGATGGCAACACAGACTTAGATAGGGAAAAAACAAAACTCAGACACACTGCAAATTCACAGGAACAAGCATTAAGAAACTGAGGAGGAAAGCAAGAGCAGTAAGGCAGCAACAAGAGGACAACAAGGGTTAATGCACAACAACCATCAGTAAGTCTGGATCAAACCACCTCTCCAGACCAGTATAGATATACTATAGCTGGCACTAATGGAAGTGTCCAGCCAGCATATATAGGAGTGGAGAGGATGTGACTGGCTCTTCCATAGCATGTGACCAAAGGAGATTAATAAGAAGATCAGCTGAGATTAACTCTTACTAGCCTGCCTATGAACTACAAGTGTGTGGGCCAATGGCCAAGTCTCCCTGCACTGATCAGAATATGTCTCCACAGATCCTCACAGTCAGTGGCGCCTGCAAAAATCTCCTTGTGACGCTAGGACATTGCCAGTGTAGCTGATCCAGCTGCTGCATGCCCGCTACCCATGCCCAATGCCTCATTCTTAGCGTCTTCATGCCTCCTTTGCTCCTATAAGATAGGACCTTCCATAATCACTGGCTGCTACAAACCCCTTCACTCTCAAGCCTGTTTTCTTCTTCCTGACCAGGGCAATTTTTTCAATTCTGGCCAGTGTCACTTTTTTAGGTAATAACGCTGGAACGCTTCTGCAGATCCCAGTGATTCTGAGAGGTTTTTATCATGCCATTTTGCACTTCGTGGTAATGGTAAATTTAGGATGATATTTCTTGCGATTATTTGTGAAAATCTAAAAAATGTAGCAAAAATGTTAAAAGTTTTGCAATTTTCAAACTTTGAAGTTTTATGCTTTTAAACCAAAGAATTATGTCACACAAAATAGTGAAAAAATAACATTTACCACATGTCTACTTTACATCAGCTTTAGTTATGAAATCAATTTTTTGTTAGGATTTAGGAAGTTAGAAGGGGTTAAAAGTTCATCAGCAATTTTTTGTTTTTTTTCCAACAAAATTTACAAAACCATTTTTTTAGGGACCACATCATATTGAAGTGACTTTGAGATCCCTATGAGACAGAAAATACCCAAAAATGACAGCATTGTAAAAACTGCACCCTTAAAACCACTCAAAACCTCGTGGATCCAAGAAGTTTCTTTACCCATCAGATGCTTCACAGGAACTAAAGCAATGTGAAAGGAAATAATGAAAATTTTACTTTTTCCCACAAAAATGTTATTTTAGACCCAAATTTTGCAGTTTTACAAGTGTAACAAGAGAAAATGGACAAATAGTTGTTTGTGCAATTTCTCCCCATATGTGGTGGAAAACTACTGTTTGGAGGCACAGTAAGGCTCGGTAGGGAAGGAGCGCTCTTTTTTTGAGCACAAAATTATGTGAAATAGATAGAGGAGGCCATGCAACATGTGCAGAGCCCTTAATTTACCTAAAAAGTGTAAACAGCTCTCACGTGATCTTATTTTGGAAGCTAGACCCCTCAAGGACTTTATCTAGATGTGTGGTGAGCACTTTCAGTGCACAAGTGCTTCACAGAATTTTATAATGTTGAACCATGAAAATGAAACAATACATTGTTACCACAAAAATGTTGTCTTAACCTAAATTTTTCATTTGCACAAGGGTAGCGAGAGAAAATGGATTATACAATTTGTTGTCCAATTTCTCCTGAGTGCACTGATACCCTGTGTGTAATGGAAAACTACTGTTTAGGCGCACGGCAGGGCTCGGAAGGGAAGGAGCGCTATCTGAATTCTAGGGCGCCATTCTGGCTGGAATAGATTGCGGACACCATGTCACATTTGAAGATGCCCGACATGCCAAAACAGCAGAAATATCCCCACAAGTGAACCCATATTGGAATCTACATCTCTCAAGGAGATTCATCTTAGGGTGTAGTGAGATACTTTAACCCTCAGGTGATTCACGGAATTGTATATCATTGGGCTGTGAAAATAAAAAAACAATACAATTTTCCCACTAAAGTGTTGGCTTGGTCCCAAAGTTTTAATTTTCAAAAAGCGTAATAGGAGAACATGGACAACACAGTTTGTTACACAATTTCTCCTGAGTTCGCCAATACCTCATATATGGTCAAAAACTACTCTTGAGGCACAGTATAAAGCTCAGAAGAGAAGGAGCGTCATATTAGAGTTCAGATTACTTGAAATGGCATATCTTATTGGCAGAGCCCCTGACATGCCAGACAATTAGACCCCCATAAGTGACCCCATTTTACAAAGTAAACCCCATAATGAATTAATCTACGGGATGCAGTGCATATTGACACCACAGGTTGCACAGTATTTTGTTATTTTGCAGACTAAAGGCTACTTTACACACTGCGATATCGGTCCCGATATCGCTAGTGTGGGTACCCGCCCCCATCTGTTGCGCGACACGGGCAAATCGCTGCCCGTGTCGCACAACAGCCGTCACACATACTTACCTGTCTGGCGACGTCGCTGTGACGGGCGAACCGCCTCCTTTCTAAGGGGGCGGTCCGTGCAGCGTCACAGCGACGTCACTGAAGCATCACTGAACCGCCGCCCAATAGCAGCGGAGGGGCGGAGCTGAGCGGACGTAACATCCCGCCCACCTCCTTCCTTCCTCATAGCGGCCGGGAGGCAGGTAAGGAGAGGTTCCTCGTTCCTGTGGTGTCACACGCAGCGATGTGTGCTGCCGCAGGAACGAGGAACAACTTCGTTACTGCTGCAGTAACGATTTTTGAGAATGGACCCCCGTGTCGCCGATTAGCGATTTTGCACGTTTTTGCAACGATGCAAAATCGCTTATCGGTGTCACACGCAACGGCATCGCTAATGCGGCCGGATGTGCGTCACAAATTCCGTGACCCCAACGACTCCGCATTAGTGATGTCGCAGCGTGTAAAGCCCGCTTAACTGTATGCTTCAATCTGTAGGATCTCCAGGAACAGTATGTGCTTTTGCCATTCTTTTCCTTGTTTCTGTAAGGAAATAACTTACATTTTTGGATCGCTGGAGCCATATTTCTAGCAAGTCATCAAATATCACAGTCCAGAAACCCCTGCTCCCTAGCTGGTCAAGGTTTATGATGTGTTTTAGCTTAGGCAAACATATGTCACCGGATGATGTCTCTGATTATTAGCATCGGGTGTGTGGGCATCGTCACCTGATTTACCATTGTGTGCTCTTCTTCAGGCCACGGAATAATTTTAGGACTGCAGAAGACATTAAGAGACATTTTGTTTTAAATTTGGAGAAATAACATTATATTAATTGTGTTGAACTACTTAAATTGTAATTTTTTATTGGCTTTTTGTAAATAAAATAAAGTTTGTAAATGTTGGTAATGAGCCTAATGTGTCCATATGAGGCCTGATACGTATCACACTGACTATCAAGCTCTTAGCTTCCTTATGAAGATTTGTCTTCAGAAACGCTCCTTTGAATAATTGATTCCATATTCTTGCAGTCGCTGACAGATGACTGACATCTGCACTCAGATGCCGCCTCGTTGGCTTATTAACTGCGTTTACACCTGGTGCATTTTTTTTAAGAAAACACAGATGTCTTCCATCTTTGCTCTTGCAAATGTACACAGAACCAAAATCATTCATGTCAACTGCAAAGTCAACATCAGTTAAGATGAAAACAAATTCAGTCTCCTCTGGAGAAAGGGAACAGCTGTGAGCCCATTATCCCTTATAATGTAGAAGCTGCAGATTAGGACGACAGTCAGGGCCGTATTTGCCACTAGGCACCCGTGGTCCCGTGCCTAGGGCGGCACGTTGCGGGGGGCAGCACTTTCTGGCAGCAAAAAAAAAAAAAAAAAATATATATACTTTTTTTTTTTTTTTTTTTTTTACATCCCCGCCCCCCGTCCCTCCCTCCGTTACACTCGGCTGTGTTCCGGGGGGGGGGTTTGGGAGGGAGGACAGGCGCACTTCTGCTGTCTATTTAAATACATGGCGGGCGCCAGGCATAGTGAGCTGACTAACCCCGGAAGTTTCATGGCCTGCACTTCCGGGGTCAGAGGCGCGCGGGCGCGACAGTCAGCTCACTGCCCCATGCTGCAGCGTCCAATCCTGCAGATGACACACGCCGCGGAGGAGGACGCGTCTGCAGCTGGAGCAAGCCAGAAGAGGATAATCAGCAGAGCAGGGCGGCGGGCACCGGAGCAGGTAAGGCAGAGGCAGAGCCTAGAATGTATGGGCTCCTTACAGGTTAGTTGATGATCGTTGCAAATTGCGATGCCTCTTTTTGTCCACTGTAATCATGCAAGGGGAGGCTGGGGGGAGAGGCTGAGGCTGGGGGAGGCTGGGAAGAGAGGGAGGCTGGGAAGAGAGAGAGGCTGGGAAGAGAGAGAGAGGCTGAGGCTGGGAAAAGAGAGGCTGGGAAGAGAGAGGCTGAGGGGAGGCTGGGAAGAGAGAGAGGCTGAGACTGGGAAGAGAGAGAGACTGTGACTGGGGGGAGGCTGGGAAGAGAGGCTGAGGCTGGGGGGAGGCTGGGAAGAGAGAGAGGCTGAGGCTGGGGGGAGGCTGGGAAGAGAAAGAGGCTGAGGCTGGGGGGAGTCTGGGAAGAGAGGGAGGCTGAGGCTGGGTGGAGAGAGGCTGAGGCTGTGGGGAGGCTGGGGGGAGAGTGAGGCTGGGGGGAGAGAGAGGCTGAGGCTGGGGGGAGATAGAGGCTAAGGCTGGGGGGAGAGAGAGGCTGAGGCTGGGGGGAGAGAGAGGCTGAAGCTGGGGGGGAGGCTGGGAGAAGAGAGGCTGATTCTGGGGGAGGCTGGGAGGGGGAGGCTGATGCTGAGGGAGGCTGATGCTGAGGGAGGCTGATGCTGGGGGAGGCTGGGAGGGGGAGGGTGAGGCTTGGAGGAGGGAAGCTGATGCTGAGGGAGACTTGGAGGAGGGAGGCTGAGGGAGGAGGGAGGCTGAGGGAGGAGGGAGGCTGGGGGAGGAGGGAGGCTGAGGCTGGGGGAGGCTGGGAGGAGAGAGGCTGATGCTGGGGGAGGCTGGGAGGGTGAGGCTTGGAGGAGGGAAGCTGATGCTGAGGGAGGCTTGGAGGAGGGAGGCTGATGCTGGGGGAGGCTGGGAGGAGAGAGGCTGATGCTGGGGGAAGCTGGGAGGGTGAGGCTTGGAGGAGGGAAGCTGATGCTGAGGGAGGCTTGGAGGAGAAGGCTGATGCTGAGGGAGGAGGGAGGCTGATGCTGGGGGAGGCTGGGAGGAGGAAGGCTGATGCTGGGGGAGGCTGGGAGGAGGGAGGCTGATGCTGGGGGAGGCTGGGAGGAGGGAGGCTGAGGCTGGGGGAGGCTGGGAGGAGGGAGGCTGAGGCTGGGGGAGGCTGGGAGGAGAGAGGCTGATGCTGGGGGAGGCTGGGAGGGGGAAGGTGAGGCTTGGAGGAGGGAGGCTGATGCTGAGGGAGGCTGGGAGGAGGGAGGCTGATGCTTGGGGAGGCTGGGAGGGGGAGGCTGATGCTGAGGGAGGCTGATGCTGGGGGAGGCTGGGAGAAGGGAGGCTGATGCTGGGGGAGGCTGGGAGAAGGGAGGCTGATGCTGGGGGAGGCTGGGAAAAGGGAGGCTGATGCTGGGGGAGGCTGGGAGGAGGGAGGCTGATGCTGGGGGAGGAGGGAGACTGATGCTGGGGGAGGCTGGGAGGAGGGAGGCTGATGCTGGGGGAGGCTGGGAGGAGGGAGGCTGATGCTGTGGGAGGCTGGGAGGAGGGAGGCTGATGCTGTGGGAGGCTGGGAGGAGAGAGGCTGATGCTGGGGGAGGCTGGGGGAGAGAGGCTGATGCTGGGGGAGGCTTGGAGGAGGGAGGCTGATGCTGGGGGAGGCTGGGAGAAGGGAGGCTGATGCTGGGGGAGGCTGGGAGGAGGGAGGCTGATGCTGGGGGAGGAGGGAGGCTGATGCTGGGGGAGGCTGGGAGGAGGGAGGCTGATGCTGGGGGAGGCTGGAAGGAGGGAGGCTGATGCTGTGGGAGGCTGGGAGGAGGGAGGCTGATGCTGTGGGAGGCTGGGAGGAGAGAGGCTGATGCTGGGGGAGGCTGGGGGAGAGAGGCTGATGCTGGGGGAGGCTTGGAGGAGGGAGGCTGATGCTCGGGGAGGCTGGGAGGAGGGAGGCTGATGCTGGGAGCAGGGAGGCTGATGCTGGGGGAGGCTGGGAGGAGAGAGGCTGGAGGAGGCTCATGCTGGGGGAGGCTGGGAGGAGAGGGGCTGATGCTGGAGGAGGCTCATGCTGGGGGAGGCTGGGAGGAGAGAGGCTGATGCTGGAGGAGGCTCATGCTGGGGGAGGCTGGGAGGAGAGAGGCTGATGCTGGAGGAGGCTCATGCTGGGGGAGGCTGGGAGGAGAGAGGCTGATGCTGGGGTAAGCTGGGAGCAGGGAGGCTGATGCTGAGGGAGGCTGGGGGGAGAGAGGCTGATGCTGGGGGAGGCTGGGGGGAGAGAGGCTGATGCTGGGGGAGAGGCTGCTGCTGGAGGCGGGGGGAGAGAGGCTGATGCTGGGGGAGAGGCTGCTGCTGGAGGCGGGGGGAGAGAGGCTGATGCTGGGGGAGAGGCTGCTGCTTGAGGCGGGGGGAGAGAGGCTGCTGCTGGGGGAATGGGAGAGAGGGGCCAATGCTAGAGACAGAGGACAAGGGTTGAGGGATAGAGCAATGACAATATCGATGGGGGGGAGTGTAAGGACTCAGAATAAGAGGGGGGCAGCATTGGGAGCTCATTATGGAGAAGGGGCAGCATGTGTGGGCTCAGTATGGAGTGGAACAATGTAGGGGGAGTCAATATCAAGAGTGGGGTAGTGTGTGTGTGTGTGTGTGTGTGTGTCTCAGCATAAGCGCTAGTGTGGTGGTCTTAGTATGATGAATGGGGCAGCATGGAGGTGTCATTATGGAAAAGAGGAAGGCAGCATTAGGAGCTCATGGAGAGGGGCAGCATGCACGGGACACTGTGAGGAGGGGGCAGCATGCACGGGACACTGTGAGGAGGGGGCAGCATGCACGGGACATTGTGAGGAGGGGGCAGCATGCATGGGACATTGTGAGGAGGGGGCAGCATGCATGGGACACTGTGAGGAGTGGGCAGCATGCATGGGACACTGTGAGGAGGGGGCAGCATGCACGGGACACTGTGAGGAGGGGGCAGCATGCACGGGACATTGTGAGGAGGGGGCAGCATGCATGGGACACTGTGAGGAGGGGGCAGCATGCATGGGACACTGTGAGGAGGGGGCAGCATGCATGGGACATTGTGAGGAGGGGGCAGCATGCATGGGACACTGTGAGGAGGGGGGAGCATGCATGGGACATTGGGAGGAGTGGGCAGCATGCATGGGACATTGTGAGGAGGGGGCAGCATGCATGGGACACTGTGAGGAGGGGGCAGCATGCATGGGAAACTGTGAGGAGGGGGGAGCATGCATGGGACACTGAGGAGGGGGCAGCATGCATGGGACATTGTGAGGAGGGGGCAGCATGCATGGGACACTGTGAGGAGGGGGCAGCATGCATGGGACATTGTGAGGAGGGGGCAGCATGCATGGGACACTGTGAGGAGGGGGGAGCATGCATGGGACACTGTGAGGAGGAGGGGGCAGCATGCATGGGACACTGAGGAGAGGGCAGCATGCATGGGACATTGTGAGGAGGGGGCAGCATGCATGGGACACTGAGGAGGGGGCAGCATGCATGGGACATTGTGAGGAGGGGGCAGCATGCATGGGACATTGTGAGGAGGGGGCAGCATGCATGGGACATTGTGAGGAGGGGGCAGCATGCATGGGACATTGTGAGGAGGGGGCAGCATGCATGGGACACTGTCAGGAGGGGGCAGCATGCATGGGACATTGTGAGGAGGGGGCAGCATGCATGGGACACTGTGAGGAGGGGGCAGCATGCATGGGACACTGTGAGGAGGGGGCAGCATGCATGGGACATTGTGAGGAGGGGGCAGCATGCATGGGACACTGTGAGGAGGGGGGAGCATGCATGGGACACTGTGAGGAGGAGGGGGCAGCATGCATGGGACACTGAGGAGAGGGCAGCATGCATGGGACATTGTGAGGAGGGGGCAGCATGCATGGGACACTGAGGAGGGGGCAGCATGCATGGGACATTGTGAGGAGGGGGCAGCATGCATGGGACATTGTGAGGAGGGGGCAGCATGCATGGGACATTGTGAGGAGGGGGCAGCATGCATGGGACATTGTGAGGAGGGGGCAGCATGCATGGGACATTGTGAGGAGGGGGCAGCATGATGTGAGGACAATGTGCAGATCATATTTCATAATTGAGGAAGGTGTGATGGGTATAATTTATAAGGGAGGGCAGTGTGTAGTTTATTAGGGGCAGTCACAGTATATAAGTGGGGACGGTGTGGTGGAAATATTTTATACTCATGCTATGTTTTGATGTGCCTGTGGTGATCCCCATTGGGGGGGGGTAGTGCCCTTCGTTTCTCATTGATACTTTTTAGGCTATGTTCGCACGTTGCGCAAATACATGCAGTTACGCTGCGCTTTGTAGCGCAGCGTAACTGCATGCGTCCTGCGTCCCCTGCACAGTCTATGGAGATTGTGCAGGGGCCGTGCGCACATGGCGCTTTAGAGCGCAGCGCTTCGGCTACTGCCGAAGCGCTGCGTAAAAAGAAGTGACATGTCACTTCTTTCCTGCGCTTTGCTGGCAGCTCCTGCTCTGTCTATGGCAGGAGCTGCAGGCAGAGCGCATGGAATTGGAGCTCACTACGGACATTTTCTGCAGCGATTAGAAGCGCACATGTGCTCTTCAGATCGCTGCAGAAATTTCTGCAGTGAACTGTACGCAACGTGCGCACATAGCCTTAAAGTGTTTTACAGAGTAGATCTGCCTTAAACAGATGTCTTGTGCGAAAACTCAGTTTTACGTTGTCAATAAGGGGCGCGACCACTTAAAGTGCCTAGGGCAGCACGAAGGCAAAATACAGCCCTGACGACAGTGGTGCCTGATCATAGAAGTATCTCACGTGATATCTGCTCATGGGAAGGGCATAGTCTAAACCACCAAGCACGTAGCACAGGAGTGGCCGGGAAAGCGTGGCTCGTACATATCACTGCACTGCTTATGCCACGGCGGTGACCATCTACAAGGAACACAACGACGGTATGAGCTGAGGCAGTGGGAGACAAACAGAGGGCACCATGTACGGTAGGATGACTATACATGGCAAATGCATAATCACTTTTCAGGGACGGAGGTCTTCAACAGACCCCCGGCTGTCATAGCAACCCATCTATGCCCCACAATCACATCACGGTCCTGAAGATGGGCTCATAGAATGGTGCCCCCCACAATAGTGCGCTGTTACTGCCCTTGGCAAAGTTTGACAGTGTCCAGCATCCGCAATTGTTATAAGCAGGTAACACATAGCCTTTATGTTACGGTCGCTGAGGGGAGCATCCGGGAGTGGACCCACTGGGCCGTACACCAGACTCCCCTGGAGGAGCTAACCTATAGCTAACCTCTATACAGGGAATGTCAGGCGCAGCCCCCAGTGGCCTAAATGCACGGCAGCCAGGACCAGTTGAGTCGACTGTGATGGACTCTTGAGTCTCTGATGTCCGGTACAGGTGTGCTCAGATGCAGTAGCACGGTTGTGAAAACTCAGACGTGGCAGCACAGAGGTGGTAACTCAGACGTGGCAGTACAATGTAGTGACAGCAAGCAGGCTCTAAGAAGAGACACAGGTTAGCGAAACAAGACACTGGTACTAGGACACAAAACACTGAACTAGACACAGTAGAGGGTATGGGACCTGAAAACTAGCAACCCACTGAGGATAGGCAACGTTGCTCAGGCGCCTCCTCTAAAGGGAGGCAGTCTTAAATACCTTCAGGGGGATTGTTGACCTCAGGGGCCACTTTCGGGTAATAGGACGCTGGCCCTTTAATAAAGCCGCATGTGCACCCTATGGGTACTCACAGAAGGCCTGCATGTGTCCTGTAAGCAGGAAGAGGCTGCGGCAGGCCCTGATGCAGGAACGGGATGCCTGGGTCTGCCGGACAGCTGAGGAGAATGGCACCCCCACCGAGGCATGGGAGCGGGAGTGTGCGGGGGTGCAGCATCGGGGCCGGGTGCTACACTTTACTTGCCAATTTTAGCGCAAACTCTAAGCCCGCTCCATACACCACCTTATGTCATATATCTACAGCAGATATCGGTGTGGGCTTAAAGAAAATAATAAAATTGCAAAAAGAAGTTGCATTTTTTTCTCAAAAAAGCTTTGTATGAATGCACGCCTAGCGTAAAGAAGCGTTATTGATTTGCAGGACAATGAATTCTAACGCTCTAGCTACCAATCCAGCTTCATAGAGAGAATAAAGTCTTCTGGCACCCGGGGTAATTGGATTAATTCCCTGGAACAATTGGGTATAGATAGTTACATTTCTTACATTAAAGGCTTATATCTTATTTTATCCTCAGATATTGAAGCTTTTATTGCCGGAATCGTCAATAAGACGTTAGACTGAGTAATAAGTAAATATATTTGGATAACGCTGATCCGGTGCGAATTCTCTTCTATGCACACTCCTATAGATTGTTCCTGAGAAGAAACATAAGACCTTTAAGGCCGCTTTACACGCTGCGATGTCGCTAGCGATTGCACCCGCCCCCGTCGTGCGCACGTCACGAGCAAATCGCTGCCAGTGGCGGACAATATTGGTAGTGCGCGCCACACGCACATACCTTACTAGCGATGTCGCTGTGGCCGGCGAACAAACTTTTCTAAGGGGGAGGTTCATGCTGCGTCACAGCGACATCACACAGCGGCCCGCCAATAGAAGCGGAGAGCAGCCGCATTAACGACACTCCCTCCTCGTTGCCGGAGGACGCAGGTACACTGTTGTTCCTCGTTCCCGGGGTGTCACACGTAGTGATGTGTGCTGCCTCAGGAACGACGAGCAACCTGCGTCCCAGAAGTTCAACGATTTTTGGGAAGGGAATGATGTGTCAACAATCAGCGATATTTGCGGAACTTGGGATCGATAGCGGTCGCTCGTAAGTGTCACATGCAACGACGTCGCTAACAAGGCTGGATGTGCGTCACGAATTCTGTGACCCCAACGACATCTCGCTAGCGACGTCGTTACGTGTAACGGGGCCTTTACACTATATTATGTATGGGTCTATATAGAGGGCTGTGTTCTTAGCGTTCCCGTCTCTTATGGGTATGTTTACCCAAATTCCTAATCTTGCTGAAAAGATTGAGTTTACAGCTCCAATATAGACCTGTGTTTCCCAGGGTAAAGGCCACCAATAACTGCTGCAAAGTCTGACTCTGAAGACGTCGCCTTCCTTCCTTACCTATTTGACCAGGCTCTTTATGATCAGTAAGAAAAAAGATAGGTTAACTACTTGTGACCGTCCACCATCTTACAACGTTAGGGAAAGTCTTATTTTAAGGGTGCACTTATTTTTTCTCATGAATGTAAAGCTTCTATTCATTAATATACTCAAGAGAAAAGGTTTGGTGTCTTCAGATGAACAAGTGTTTTGTTTTTTTTAACTTTCTGCTATTGAGGAAAATATCCAGCCTTAATCACTGGCTAGAGTTCACCGTTACCGATCCCTCCGCACAGGCAGGACATTAGCGGTGCCTAATCAATCATTATCAATCACCATAGAACAAGCGGACGCTCAATTACAAGTGCGTCTTCTGCCAATTCAGATTCCACTGTAAGTGGCCAATTCTTTCAGTAACCATTTATTGTATCTGTGCCTTCTTCTTGCCATCATCTTTATAAAATCAGACTCTTAAAGGGAACTTGTGATCAGACAGTGACCTCGTGCTTATATCAGGTTTTAACTCTAATTTTAAAATATCTTTTATAATGTGACATTTTTTATTTATTTATTTTTTTAATTTATTCGATCCCTTTTAATTGTGCCTGTAATGATAATGAGACTGCTGGAAAGTCTTCTGTACAGAACAGGAAGGGAGTCTACTATAAGGACTAGTGGCCAGGGTGAAAATCGCAAGACTCCTGATACACATAGAATTTCATTAGATTCTGCTGAAATTACCATCCATATTACCTGAATATTAAAGTGAAATAGCCTATAAAGGGAAGCTGTCAGGTGCAATATGCAGGACCACGAGCGGTGCTGGGTGTATACTGCTAATCCCTGCCTGACTGTCCCTGTATACACTAGCATAGATAAGGAGATCTATAGAGAAAGTATTTCTAAAGATCTTTTATCGTATGCTAATGAGCGCAGGGACTAGTCCCCTAAGAGTTAGTTCCCCGGCAAGTCACCCCCCATTAGCATGTTAGTACCCCCCTGTGGGCCCCTGTGGTCGTGCTAACATGCTAATGAATGCGCAGCGTCACAGGATGATGTCACTCACCTCTCCGCCGCCAGACGCTGGATTTCAGCTCAGTGCGCATGACCCTGGAGTTTCGGTCATGCGCACTACTTCAGTTTGAAGCCACAGCACATACACCCGGCTTCATAGTGCGCATGACCCAAACTCTGGGGATCATGCTCACTGAGCCAAAATCCAGCATCGAGCGGCGATAGCGACAGAGAGGTGAGCGACATCATCCTATGACACTGCACATTCATTAGCATGATTGCATGACCACAGGGGCCCACAGGGGTGTACTAACATGCTAATGAGGGGTGACTAGCCAGGGGAGCTAACACCCAGAGGACTAGTCCCCTCGGTCATTACCATATGATAAAGGATCCTTAGAAATCCTTTTACTATAGATCTCTTTATCTATGCTAGTGTATACAGGGATTATGAATATACACCCAGAACTGCTCGTGGTGCTGCATATTGCACCTGACAGGTCCCTTTAAACTTCAAAATCTTAGGGATTTTACATGAATGTTGAGTGCCATGACTAATTCTAAATAATGCATAATAATGCCATTGCGTGCAGGGAGGGATGTAGAAAGGAGAACAAAGAAGAACTATGGCCCATAAAAATTACACACTTTTTGATGTTATTGGAGCCTCAAGAACAATATGAACAAAAACATGCAAAAGGGCACAATTTGCATAAAAACTTGCTAAAATCGTACATTAGGACAGTCCAAATAAAAGGCATCTTAAAAAAAATTGGTGCAATATACAGTAAATCCTTTTCCTTTTTCAGAGTGGTGTATGAAGCACCATCGTAATAAATACGCCCCTTTCTGTTTTATATATTTTCTTTAGGACTATGTTAAGAAGCATAAATATCCTGTCACACGGAGTTTTGCACAAACTTCACTACCTGTCATGGCGGCATTGGACACTGTTCAGATTGCAGATTCTGACACTTTGCCCAGTGGTTTCTCTGGTGTCTGGGATCAACACAGATAGACTCTGGCATCGACCTGCTGTGTGCTGAATCATAGGCAGGCAAGCAAGAGTTAATCCTGCTAGTCTGCTTGGTGGGTTGTGGAATTTACCCCAGTTGTTTTGTACTTCCCTCCTGCTCTTGTTTTTCCTCCTGCATCTCTTATGGTCTTTACCTTTTATGTGCGCGTGCTGGATGACAGACTTTTGTTTTTTTCTCGTCTGTCTTTTTCTGTGGTTTCAACACACTCCTGTCTAGTCCCTCGCTGGGGGAGTGGAATTCAATCAGGACTGGTCAGGAGCAGGGCCAGGAAGGAGACTCCAGCCTCTCGACCATTAGGCATATTCCTGAGAATAGGGATAGCATATGACCTCCTAGCTTGAGGGACAGTTTAGGAGTCCCGATTCCCTGCTATAATATAGTCATTATGACAAATCCATTGTTTGACTTTTAAGTTGGGTGCACTATTTGGTCAAAAGTGATTGTGGACTCCTCTAATTATCAGGTTCAAGTATTCAAGTTTTTCAACTACACTCATTGCAAATGGATGCATAAATAAATAATGGTGCCAGACGTTGGCGCAGATGGAGCTCTCGATTCAAGATCTGATCTGCGCACGCCGCCTCCAGCCCTTTGATGTACCAGCAGTGGACTTAAGCAAAATGACGCCCGGAGGTGGCCTGTGTACAGATGAGATCTTGAGCCGTGAGCTCCATCTGCGCACGCGCCGACTCCGGGTGCCATTTCTTTGAAGCCTGCGCCGCCGACAGTTTCTGGAATTGTCTGCCTCACTGCACCCGCAGCGAGGATCTGAGACACCTGCCACACTGCCCGCAGCATCGCCCTGCTCCACAACCACCCCTGCCTCCTGTCACCTCGCGCTACCACTGCTGCCGCCCGCTCTTGGTGAGACACAACCGCATTGTAAGATGGACACCATTTTTTCCCTTTTTTTTTCTTCTAAATTTGGGGTGAGTCTTATAATCCAGTGCGTCTTATAAACTGAAAAATACGGTATATCATAATGGCACCCAAGATTACATTAAATATTATGGACTCTTAAGATGTCTTTATCAGGGACAATATTCAAACTACATTCATTTAGCCATCAAGTGCCATTTGTGTGCGGGTTTTGTGGAAATACATGCGTCTCTTTAGTTATGGGGGGCTTACAGCTGTACAAGAGAATAAATTGAAAATGGGAACAAAAGGATTTCTTCTTCCATCTGCTGTCAGTGAGAGGAGAGTAATCTCTGTGTGATTTATATTTTAATCTCATGCATTGAAGAGGGAACTTAATTACGAGTCAGCTAATTAGGCGACAAGTTCAATAAATGATGGGTTTTGAAATTCAGATCTAAGAGCTCTATGAACACCAGTACGTCGTAATATCACTGCCTCCACGAGGATCGTTATAAGTGTTATATCTGATGTGATCACATTGAAATGCTCGGCAGGTACGCCTGCGCCATAACAAGTACATTGGGCCTAGGCCGGATTCTGTTGTCACCGGTGGTGGCCGTGCCCAATGGTTTACATTTATGATGCGGTGGTGGGCAAATATTTGTGAGTGTGCAGTGGTGACCCCCATATTGTCCTCTTCGTGGCTGAATGGTTTAATGGTGTGCCCCATAGAGGGGACCAGTAGTAGTAGTCGAATTGGGGAACTCACTTTACTTCTAATTTCGGATATCTCTACACCATTTCGATAGTTTCACATCTGCAGCATACAAAGGAACATACTTCATCCATTAATTTACAGCTGTAGCAGAAGGTCTGGACTCATGGCGTCCTGAGCAAGGTTTCTTCACAGGGCAGGCTTTAGGCTCTGTGCGCACTGGGAAATGGAATTTTCTTGAGAAAATTCCGCATGCCCTCAAAGATTACCGCACCCGCGGTAAAAAACCGCGGGAAACCGCACCCGAAAACCGCATGCGGTTTGCCGCGGTTTGCTGCGGTTTTACCGCGGTATTATTCACGTTATTGCCGCGGTTTTGCCGCGTGCGGGTTGGGATGTGCTTTATTGCATTCAATGCAATAAAGCACATTGAAGAAAAAAAAAAAATACATTTAATTCTGATAGTAGATAGACAGAAGAATAGATAGAGGGATAGATAGATAGACAGAGGGATAGATAGATAGAGAGATAGATAGATAGAGGGATAGATAGAGGGATAGATAGAGGGATAGATAGATAGATAGAGGGATAGATAGAGGGATAGATAGATAGAGGGATAGATAGAGGGATAGATAGATAGATAGATAGATAGAGGGATAGATAGATAGATAGATAGATAGATAGATAGATAGATAGACAGAGGGATAGATAGATAGAGAGATAGATAGATAGAGAGATAGATAGATAGAGGGATAGATAGAGGGATAGATAGATAGATAGAGGGATAGATAGAGGGATAGATAGATAGAGGGATAGATAGAGGGATAGATAGATAGATAGATAGATAGAGGGATAGATAGATAGATGGATAGACAGACAGAGGGATAGATAGAGGACAGATCGCTGCATTTCCCACGGTCGGCAGTGAGTTCACATTACCGGCCGTGGGAAATGACCGGTAATTACCTCTGCTGTCTGCTGCATTCAGCCTGTGTCTGTGACAGTCGCGGCTGGATGGAAGCAGCGCAGGACGTCGGAGCTGTGGATTACGCCGGAGCTTTGGTGCGGGAGGGGTTAATAAAATGGTGAACGAGGCTTGTTGGTTTTATTTAAAATAAAGGATTTTTGGTGTCTGTGTTTTTTTCACTTTACTTACGGGTTGATCATGTCAGCTGTCACATAGACGCTGCCATGATCAAGCCTGGGGTTAATGGCGGTGGTCCCCCATCACCATTAACCCCTTGTATTACCTTGTCACCACTGCTACACGGTGGCAAGAAGAGCCGAGGACACTCCCGGTGCTGCCGCATAATGCATGCGACAGTCCCGGGGCAGCTGCGGCTGATATTCTCGGCTGCCGGAGGGGGAGGGAGGCGGGGGACATTAACCCTGCCCCTCTCCCTCCCCAGCCTGAGGATACCGGGCCGCCGCTGTGTGCTTACCTCGGCTGGACGGTAAATATGCAGCGGAGCCCACGTTCTTTGTTTTCTATATTTCCGTTTTCTTTCTATGTGTGTTCTATGTGTCTGTGTCTATGTGTTCTGTGTCTGTGATGTGTTCTGTGTCTGTGATGTGTTCTGTGTGTGTGTCTGTCTGTGTGTGTGTGTTTGTGTTTACTCTCTGCACGGCTTCCTCTTCCTGTAATGACATCACTTCCCTGCAAAACCGCAAGCAAGTGATGTACATTACCGGAGGTAAACCGCGAAATACCGCAGGGAATAACGCAGCAAAACGCAGTGAACCGCACAGAATTTGCTGCCTGCGTTATTCCCTGCGGGATTTCATGATTAACATTGAGTCAATGGAGTGAAATCCCGCAGCGATGTGCGGAAAAGAAGTGACATGCACTTGTTTTTGCTGCGGGATTTCCGCAGCAAAACATGCAGCTGTCAAATTCCGCCCAGTGCGCACAGGATTTTTTTTCTCCATAGGATTTGCTGGTGATTCACTGCAGAGATGTTATGAACATTTTCTGCAGCGAAACATGCAGCAAATCCGTGGAAAATCCGCGGCAAAATCCGGTAAGTGCGCACATAGCCTTAGGCTCTCGCACTATCCTCTCGTATTCTAGTCCACACTATACCTCTCTTCCACTCTGTACAGGGCACTTACTCCCGAGGACTTCAGTGTGTCAGACAGCTTGCAAATCTTATGCTGCATCAGTCCCATCATCTGCTTCATCTTCATACACAATTCCATAGGTCTCCTTCTAGATCTTACACTGCTGGGTGCAGCCGAGGATCAAGGCAAATTATTATCTTGCTCCTTGAGATTAAGCAGGCAATTCAGGACTACACTTATTCTTGCGGTCTCTTCCATCTTACCTGCTTCAAATTGCTCTACTACTATAAGTAGGTCTTACTGTTCTAAACATACTACTACGCTTAGCTAGTCCTTACTATTCTGAACTTCCCTACAACTCTGAGCTAGTCCTTACTATTCTGGACATCCCTACTTTTCTGAGCTGATCCATACTGTTCTGGTCTTCCCTACTACTTTGAGCTAGTCCTTATTGTTCTCGACTTTCCTATAGCTCTGAGCTAGTATAAACTGCTCTGTATATTCCTACTACTCTCAGCTAGTCCTTACTGTTTTCAACTTCCCTACTACTCTGAACTTATCCTTACTGTTTTGGATACCCCTACTACTCTGAGCTAGTCCTTAACGTTCCAGACTTCTCTATTACTCTGAGCTAGTTCATAATGTTCCGGACTTTTCTGTTACTCTGAGCTAGTCCTTGATGTTCCGGACTTCTCTATTACTCTGAGCTAGTCCTTGATGTTCCGGACTTCTCTATTACTCAGAGCTAGTCCTTGATGTTCTGGACTTTTCTGTTACTCTGAGCTAGTCCTTGATGTTCCGGACTTCTCTGTTACTCTGAGCTAGTCTTTGATGTTCCGGACTTCTCTGTTACTCTGAGCTAGTCCTTGATGGTCTGGACTTCTCTATTACTCTGAGCTAGTCCTTGATGTTCCGGACTTCTCTGTTACTCTGAGCTAGTCTTTGATGTTCCGGACTTCTCTATTACTCAGAGCTAGTCCTTGATGTTCCGGACTTCTCTATTACTCAGAGCTAGTCTTTGATGTTCCGGACTTCTCTGTTACTCTGAGCTAGTCCTTGATGGTCTGGACTTCTCTATTACTCTGAGCTAGTCTTTGATGTTCCGGACTTCTCTGTTACTCTGAGCTAGTCCTTGATGGTCTGGACTTCTCTATTACTCTGAGCTAGTCCTTGATGTTCCGGACTTCTCTATTACTCTGAGCTAGTCCTTGATGTTCCGGACTTCTCTATTACTCAGAGCTAGTCCTTGATGTTCTGGACTTTTCTGTTACTCTGAGCTAGTCCTTGATGTTCCGGACTTCTCTGTTACTCTGAGCTAGTCTTTGATGTTCCGGACTTCTCTGTTACTCTGAGCTAGTCCTTGATGGTCTGGACTTCTCTATTACTCTGAGCTAGTCCTTGATGTTCTGGACTTTTCTGTTACTCTGAGCTAGTCCTTGATGTTCTGGACTTTTCTGTTACTCTGAGCTAGTCCTTGATGTTCTGGACTTTTCTGTTACTCAGAGCTAGTCCTTAATGTTCCGGACTTCTCTGTTACTCTGAGCTAGTCCTTGATGGTCTGGACTTCTCTATTACTCTGAGATAGTCCTTGATGTTCCGGACTTCTCTATTACTCTGAGCTAGTCCTTGATGTTCCGGACTTCTCTATTACTCAGAGCTAGTCCTTGATGTTCTGGACTTTTCTGTTACTCTGAGCTAGTCCTTGATGTTCTGGACTTTTCTGTTACTCTGAGCTAGTCCTTGATGTTCCGGACTTCTCTGTTACTCTGAGCTAGTCTTTGATGTTCCGGACTTCTCTATTACTCTGAGCTAGTCCTTGATGGTCTGGACTTTTCTGTTACTCTGAGCTAGTCCTTGATGTTCTGGACTTTTCTGTTACTCTGAGCTAGTCCTTGATGTTCTGGACTTTTCTGTTACTCAGAGCTAGTCCTTAATGTTCCGGACTTTTCTGTTACTCAGAGCTAGTCCTTAATGTTCCGGACTTCTCTGTTACTCTGAGCTAGTCCTTGATGGTCTGGACTTCTCTATTACTCTGAGCTAGTCCTTGATGTTCCGGACTTCTCTATTACTCTGAGCTAGTCTTTGATGTTCCGGACTTCTCTGTTACTCTGAGCTAGTCCTTGATGGTCTGGACTTCTCTATTACTCTGAGCTAGTCTTTGATGTTCCGGACTTCTCTGTTACTCTGAGCTAGTCCTTGATGGTCTGGACTTCTCTATTACTCTGAGCTAGTCCTTGATGTTCCGGACTTCTCTATTACTCTGAGCTAGTCCTTGATGTTCCGGACTTCTCTATTACTCTGAGCTAGTCCTTGATGTTCCGGACTTCTCTATTACTCTGAGCTAGTCCTTGATGTTCCGGACTTCTCTATTACTCTGAGCTAGTCCTTGATGTTCCGGACTTCTCTATTACTCAGAGCTAGTCCTTGATGTTCTGGACTTTTCTGTTACTCTGAGCTAGTCCTTGATGTTCTGGACTTTTCTGTTACTCTGAGCTAGTCCTTGATGTTCTGGACTTTTCTGTTACTCAGAGCTAGTCCTTAATGTTCTGGACCTCTCTGTTACTCAGAGCTAGTCCTTAATGTTCTGGACTTCTCTGTTACTCTGAGCTAGTTTTAATGTTCCGGACTCCTCTATTACTCTGAGCTAGTCCTTAGTTTTTTTGGACTTTTCCATTACTCTGAGCTAGTCCTTACTGCTGTGGACTTAATGTAGACTTTAGCAGGGACTATGGCTGAGACTTCATTGCTCCCATCTTTCCACATAGCTAAAATAACATACGCAATAATACAGAACATAGCAAATATCCATGCATAAAATAATACAGATCGTTCTATAAAACAGTGTAAGTGAAACAGCTCAAAGACAAGGGGGCAATGTAGCAGCACATATCAGACCTAAAACTGTAATGTAATATCAATATTTGAGATATTACACATGTACAGCTAATATTTTTCTGGTTTCAACTAAACAGTTTACTAATTTCAGATTTTATCAGGGCACGTCATTGGTGGGGGCTGAGAGGGGAGTGTAGTGTGATCTGGCCATGCGTGCCCAGACTCACAGAGAGGCAGCCCCGCCGTCACCAGTGGCGTGCCCTGCTCAGTTGGTCCGATTCCGGTCTGCAGCCAAAAGGATCAAAGCTACAACAACAAAGCCATGCACAACCTGTCTCCTCCCTACATCTGTGACTTAGTCTCCCGGTACCTACCTGCACGCAACCTCAGATCCTCACAAGATCATCATCTCTGCTCCTCTCTTATCTCCTCTTCCCACAATCGCGTACAAGATTTCTCCCGTGCCTCCCCCATACTCTGGAACGCTCTACCTCAGCACATCAGACTCTCCCCTACCTTGGAAAGCTTCAAGAGGAACCTCAAGACCCACCTATTCCAACAAGCCTACAACCTACAATAGCCCTCAGTCCAGTAGACCACTGCGCAACCAGCTCTGTCCTCACCTATTGTACCATCACCCATTCCCTGTAGATTGTGAGCCCTCGCGGGCAGGGTCCTCTCTCCTCCTATGGCTACTTTCACACATCCGGTTTGAGCACTGCGGCTCAATCCGGCTGTGAAAACTATGCAACGGATGCGGCGAAAACACCGCATCCTTTGCATAAGTTTTTACATGCGGCCCGTCCGGTTTTTTCCGGTTGCGGCACACTACTGAGCATGTGCAGTGGAAAAAACCCGCATGCGGCGACCGGATGCGTTTTTTTCTGCATCGCGCCGCATCCGGCGTCCATAGGTATGCATTGAAAAATGCGCCGCAGCGGCCGGATGCGGTGCGATGCATTTTTTTTTGCCGGAGCAAAAAATGTTGCAGGGAACGTTCTATCCGGCCGCGGCATCGGCTAAATCTGCCGCATGCGGCAAAAACCGGACCGAATGCAAGCCCCTGCGGCACAATATGGCACTAATGTAAGTCTATGCAAAAAAAAAACGCAACCGGCGTAAAAAAAACGGTTGCGGTTTTTCTGCAGAACGCCGTATTGTGCCGCAGAGCAAAAAAACGGATGTGTGAAAGTAGCCTATACCAGTCTGTTTGTACTGTTAATAACTGTTGTACTTATACCCTCTTTCACTTGTAAAGCTCCATGGAATAAATGGTGCTATAATAATTAATAATAATAACAACAATAAAGGTATTTACAAACTTTTTAGAGAAACTTACAGGAGTATAGTAGAGAGAAGTATATTAGAAAAGTGTTAGTTAGGAGGAGTTAGGATAAAAGAAAGAAGATCACATTACTAATGGAAAACCTCTTTGACTATGAGGGCTCCTAGCACTTGTTTTCCCCTTATTCTATATGCAAGTGTCTCCAAGAAAAAAATACCAACATGCACGATTTGTATTCATAAATCAGATTGCAAGTCAATGGGTCCGTGAAGAAAATCTGACCACACTTGGATGACATTCGAGTGTGGTCCGATTTTCACGGGCTGAGAGAATGGAGAAGATGAAGACAATTTTTTTTTTTCTTCAATCTTCCCACATCCAAGAAAATTGAATCCTTTTCCGATCAGAGTGTGATTAGCATAATCTGAACAATTTTCTCAGATAAGAGAAAAATGATCGTGTGAGCCCCTAGCCTGACAATGAGAATTTCCTTAAAGGCAACCTGTCACCAGGATTTTCTCTTATGAGCTGCGGCCACCACCAGTGAGCTCTTATATACAGCATTCCAGAATACTGTATATAAGAGCTCAGGGTGATCTGTAGAACATAAAAACACCTTTAAAATACCCCTCCATTGCACTCCTGCGCATGCGCACTTTGATCTGCCCGGATAAGGGTAGATCAAAGTACTGAAGTGCGCATGCGCGGGCGGCCTTTGATCTCTCCTCATGCCTGTGCATTAAGGCTGCTTTACACGGTACGACCGATTGTGCGATTTCACAATCGATCGTACCCGCCCCCGTCCTTTTTGCGTCACTGGCAAATCGCTGCCCGTGTCGCACAAAGTTAGTAACCTCCGTCACACATACTTACCTCTCGTGGGACCTCGCTGTGGGCGGCGAACGTCCACTTCCTGGAGTGGGAGGGACGTTCGGCGTCACAGCGACGTCACACGGCCGCCGGCCAATAGAAGCGGAGGGGCGGAGATGAGCGGGACGTAAACATCCCACCCACCTCCTTCCTTCCACATAGAGCCGGCGGCGGCCGCGGGACGCAGGTGAGCTGCTCATCGTTCCCGTGGTGTCACACGGAGCGGCGTGTGCTACCACGAAAACGATGATCAACTAAATGAAACGATATTATGGAACCTAGCGACCAGTACACGACTCACGATTTGTGAACGATACTGCGTCACTAGGAGGTGTCACACAGGCCGGCATCGCCAGCGATGCCGGATGTGCGTCACAAAAACCGTGACCCCGACGATCTATCGCACGATAGATTGTCTGGTGTAAAGCAGCCTTAACAGTACTTTGCTCTGGCCTCAGCCGGGCAGATCACAGTGCGCATGCGCAGGAACATAATGGAGGCGTCTCTGTGAATGACAGAGGATGCACCATGCACACGGGGCTGGGCAAGAGGACGGCGATCGCATAAGACGGAGGAGGCGCCAGGCCGAGAGCAGCAACACCTATCGGACCGCCCCGCCCCCTAAGTGAGCATTATAAAGGTGGTTTTTTACGTTATACGCAGCGGGATGTATTCTGGAATGCTGTATATAGGGGATCACTGGTGGTGGCCGCAGCTTATAGGGGACAAATCTGGTGACAGGATCCCTTTAAGGCCACGTTAGTCTGATAAGTTTCTCCCTCATAGATCCTCTGTGTTCCGGCTGTCACGCCTTCCCAGGTGTAAGGATCGTGTTAACCCCGCATGTGAAAAGCTTCCATCATTGGCAAACAACAATGCATGGCAGCAGGTCGTAGACTTTATCCCCCAGCGTACGAGGTGCTGATAGCAGCGCTCACCGCGCTTCACAGCCTCATCTATCACCACTAACCAATTGAATGTGAAGGGAGAGCAAAAAAAGAAATACAAATTACGCAGGTGCAGTTAAAACAAACTACTGCAGACTTGTGTTACCATGGAAACCTGTAACTAACGCCACAGCCAATACACGGAGTAGGCCCCGAGAATGGAGAACAGCAACGCGCCAATCTGATGTGTTACGGATTTTATCAGGGTTTGATTTTTACAAATATCTCGTTCCCATCTTTATTAGATGGAGGTTTTTATTCCTTTATGTGATGGATATTCGTCACCACTGACCATAGTGAGAGCTGCCAGTGAGCGAGCAGCATTTACACCCGAGGGAGCCATCCCCGCGCCTCTGGACTGTGGTTACAAGAGCACTTCACAGCGATTACACAGTCATTGCTATTATGTGAAGACAATTTGCTTTCCAGATATATAGGTTTACATGCCGCGGTGCCAGACGCGCACAATGGCGGTTTAATGATCAAACAAGCCCTTCAAGCATTTCTTCACTCTCCTTTTATTGAAGACGTCTTTCTTGAAGTGTAATATCGGCGGTCTGACAGCGCAGAAGCTGGAGGAGCACTTGTGGTGCCTTCTGTGTTTTCATCCCCCCATTGAATAGCCCGTGCCTATAATCGTGTGTACATTCAGCCTTATAGAATATAGAAATGTGGCACTCCTTCTATAGTCGCTGGTGCTTGGATAGGGTCCCACCCCAGATCAAAAAATTGAAAAAAATCCAGCACTCAAAGCATTCAACTGGAATTGTTTTATATTTTATTCATTGTTCTGTGTAATTATTAAAGACGTTTCGGTCATCCGACCTTCATCAGTTTACACTACAATAAAAAGATACATGAAAAATTTTTAAGTATACAGAAATAATGGCATTATACAATCATGGTAACAAAAAAGGACAGAAATATTCACCACATTATAATGCATGAACCATAAACTATGATATACAAAAAATGTCAACAAAAAGACAAAAATGAAGAATCTGTCAGTTGAGCCGCTTCACTAGCAGATATACTGTCCACCTAAAGATATAATTGAAATACAGATAAAATGTAACATAATAGAACCATTATACAACAAAAGGGGAACCAAACAGGAAACCCAAAAATTTATCCAAAAAATGTATATCTTGCTAATATAGAAGGACAAAAAGCCTAAGCACCAGCACTGAGACACTATTCTAATCTAATAAAACAGACAATACACAGAAATGCCATGTAATGAACACTCACCAGAAAGGGCTCTGTAGAAATATATGGAAAAGCTGGACCAGAGGAAAAAGCTGCCCGTCCGGGTCTGCAGTCAATGTAATCTGACAGTCCAATGTCCAGATCTAAATAGACCGCTCAATTAGCTCATTAACAAGTTACAGAGCGTCACTTCCGGTCCGAAAACCGGAAGTGACGTCACGGAGCGTCACTTCCGGTCCGAAAACCGGAAGTGACGTCACCGGTTGGCAAAGTGTAAATCCTGATGGTTGGCAACTGTAGACATACTCAGACAGCCACTCCTCACCGCAGGGCGTCACTTCCGGTCCGCAAACCGGAAGTGACGATCCTGGTTGGCAAAATATAAACCAGATGGTTGGCAATTTAAAGACAAATTACCTAAAAGATCAAATAAAAGAAAAAATAGAAGAAATAAGATAAGAGGATTAAGGGAATGGTGTATTTATTCAGAATCAATTTAATAATTTTTTAATTTTTTTATCAACTATAATCAACCCTAGTAAAAAAAAAAAAAAAAAAAAAAAAAAAAAAAAAAAAAAAAAAAAAAAAAAAAAGAAAAGAAGAAAAGAGAAAAAAGAAAAACTATGAGGAATATACATAAGGAAATGGAGGGGGGGGGAAAAGGGGGGAAGGGAAGGGAAAGGAAGTGGGCATTGGGAAGGGAAGGGGGGGGGGGGAAAGGGAAAGGGAAAGGAGAGACTATGGAAAAAAGGGATCAAGGGAAAATTAGTAATGCGTAGAAAAAACTAAAACTAGGGAAAAAACATAAAAAAAGGATTATGTTAAGAAAGAAACAGGAAGAAGATTATAAGACAATACCTAAAAGGACCGGCCATCATCAAATCAGTGATCAACTCCTCTAAAAAAGATAATAATAAGTAGGCATAAATGAATGAAAAGCTATAAGAAACTAGAAGTATCGAAATCACGATTAAGGCCTTTGGGCTCCAAAGTCTGAAGAGTAAAAATCCAATACGCCTCCCTTTGTTTCAATTTTTTAACCCTATCACCTCCTCTTCTATTTGGCAAGACCTGCTCTAACACCTGGAACCGTAATTGACTAACACTATGTCCCTGTTTATGAAAATGAGATGGAAGAGGTAAAGTCAATCTCTCACACCTAATGGTGGATTTATGTTGTGATATACGTTCCTTAACAGTCTGGGTGGTTTCGCCTACATAGAGTAGGCCACAAGGACACTTCACTACATATACAACATAAGATGTCTCACAGGTGAAAAAACCTCTAATTGGATAACCCCGACCACTGTAGGGATGCAAAACTCTATCACCTTTCAGCACATTACTGCATTGGGCACAATTTAAACATGGAAAAGTACCACGTCTCTGGGTATAAAGATGAGTTTGAACGGGTCCAGTCACACCGGCGCCCACATCAGCTCTCACCAATTTATTACTGAGATTGGACGGTCGTCTAAAACAAGGAAGAAAAGGTGATTTAAATTCTTCCACCTCCGGGTACCCTTTACGCAAGAAAGGGTACCCGGAGGTGGAAGAATTTAAATCACCTTTTCTGCCCAATGCAGTAATGTGCTGAAAGGTGATAGAGTTTTGCATCCCTACAGTGGTCGGGGTTATCCAATTAGAGGTTTTTTCACCTGTGAGACATCTTATGTTGTATATGTAGTGAAGTGTCCTTGTGGCTTTGGAGCCCAAAGGCCTTAATCGTGATTTCGATACTTCTAGTTTCTTATAACTTTTCATTCATTTATGCCTACTTATTATTATCTTTTTTAGAGGAGTTGATCACTGATTTGATGATGGCCGGTCCTTTTAGGTATTGTCTTATAATCTTCTTCCTGTTTCTTTCTTAACATAATCCTTTTTTTATGTTTTTTCCCTAGTTTTAGTTTTTTCTACGCATTACTAATTTTCCCTTGATCCCTTTTTTCCATAGTCTCTCCTTTCCCTTTCCCTTTCCCCCCCCCCCCTTCCCTTCCCAATGCCCACTTCCTTTCCCTTCCCTTCCCCCCTTTTCCCCCCCCCCTCCATTTCCTTATGTATATTCCTCATAGTTTTTCTTTTTTCTCTTTTCTTCTTTTCTTTTTTTTTTTTTTTTTTTTTTTTTTTTTTTTTTTTTTTACTAGGGTTGATTATAGTTGATAAAAAATTAAAAAATTATTAAATTGATTCTGAATAAATACACCATTCCCTTAATCCTCTTATCTTATTTCTTCTATTTTTTCTTTTATTTGATCTTTTAGGTAATTTGTCTTTAAATTGCCAACCATCTGGTTTATATTTTGCCAACCAGGATCGTCACTTCCGGTTTGCGGACCGGAAGTGACGTCCTGCGGTGAGGAGTGGCTGTCTGAGTATGTCTACAGTTGCCAACCATCAGGATTTACACTTTGCCAACCGGTGACGTCACTTCCGGTTTTCGGACCGGAAGTGACGCTCCGTGACGTCACTTCCGGTTTTCGGACCGGAAGTGACGCTCTGTAACTTGTTAATGAGCTAATTGAGCGGTCTATTTAGATCTGGACATTGGACTGTCAGATTACATTGACTGCAGACCCGGACGGGCAGCTTTTTCCTCTGGTCCAGCTTTTCCATATATTTCTACAGAGCCCTTTCTGGTGAGTGTTCATTACATGGCATTTCTGTGTATTGTCTGTTTTATTAGATTAGAATAGTGTCTCAGTGCTGGTGCTTAGGCTTTTTGTCCTTCTATATTAGCAAGATATACATTTTTTGGATAAATTTTTGGGTTTCCTGTTTGGTTCCCCTTTTGTTGTATAATGGTTCTATTATGTTACATTTTATCTGTATTTCAATTATATCTTTAGGTGGACAGTATATCTGCTAGTGAAGCGGCTCAACTGACAGATTCTTCATTTTTGTCTTTTTGTTGACATTTTTTGTATATCATAGTTTATGGTTCATGCATTATAATGTGGTGAATATTTCTGTCCTTTTTTGTTACCATGATTGTATAATGCCATTATTTCTGTATACTTAAAAATTTTTCATGTATCTTTTTATTGTAGTGTAAACTGATGAAGGTCGGATGACCGAAACGTCTTTAATAATTACACAGAACAATGAATAAAATATAAAACAATTCCAGTTGAATGCTTTGAGTGCTGGATTTTTTTCAATTTTTTACATTCAGGCTTAATCAGAGCTCCTCTTCATCAGGTCCCCTCTGAGGTCTGACGAGCCTGAAACGCCATTCATTTACCATTGCAGTCAGATATATTCGCTATCTTCCCAGCAATTACCATGTTTTCTCTGGTGTTTCATGAACGCCGACCTTCCTGAGATTACCCTGCCACCCGCGACACACATAATGGCGAAATAACGAAAATATCACGGATTGGCGAATGAAACCATTATCTGGATCTGCTTTATTCATGGAGAGGGATGAATGAGTCGAGATTAAGGCGGGCTTTACATGTTGCGATATAGCTACCGATATATCGTCGGGGTCATGTAATGGCGAATGAAACCATTATCTGGATCTGCTTTATTCATGGAGAGGGATGAATGAGTCGAGATTAAGGCGGGCTTTACATGTTGCGACATCGCTACCGATATATCGTCGGGGTCACGTCGTTACTGACGCACATCCCGCACCGGTAGCGACTTTGCAATGTGTAAATCCTAGGTGCAACGATGAATGAGCACAGAAGCGTACATTATCCCTAATCTGTGTAACGTCGTTCATTTCCATAATATCGTTACTGCTGCAGGTACGATGCTGTTTGTCCTTCCTGCAGCTCCACACATCGCTGTGTGTAAACCCGCATGAGCGACAAACATCTCCTTACCTGCGTCCACCGGCAATGCGGAAGGAAGGAGGAGGGCGGGATGTTATGTCCCGCTCATCTCCGCCCCTCCGCTTCTCTTGGCCGGTCGATTAGTGACGTTGCGGTGACGTCGCGGTGACGCCGAACGCACCTCCCCCTTGAAGGAGGGATTGTTCGGCGGTCACAGCAACGTCGCTGACCAGGTATGTGTGTGTGAAGCTGCCGTAGCGATAATGTTCATTACGCCAGCAATCACCACATATCGCATGTGCGACAGGGGCAGGTGCTATCGCGCTGAACATCGCTAGCAATTGCTAGTGTGACGCCCTGGACCCCAGGGGTCACAGGTAACAACACCTACCACATTACACACACCCCCCATCCCCTGTGAGGACACACCCGTCACCCGAAAGGGAGACCTGATGCCTCCCTCGGGGCCAGTAGGGCACACCAGGTGGGCGGAGTCAGGCGGAAAGACGCCCACCGAGGAGACTACTGTCCTGGGGCAGGAAATACAAGTCAGTTTAGTTTTAGAGAAGAGAGTGTACAGTGACAGTGAGAGGAGTGGAGTTGCCGAGCTGTCAGGGACCCGGGTAGGAGCCCGGGACCCTTGAAACGTCAGGCAGGCAGACGGTGGTGGCCGTCTGCAGGAGTACCGGTACAGCAACCGGCGGAACCATAGGGACCGGGCCAGGGTTGGAGCCCGCCGGCCCTGAACCGGGGAGTCAACCGTGTACCGGAGCACCAGACACCGGGTACTCAGACCCCGTCCTAGCTTAGAAGCCACTGAGTTTAGGCAAATTGACTGATTGCTGGCTGGACCTCAAGGGTTCATCCACACCCAAAGTCCCGAAAGAAGGCAAAAGCCCACCGATACCGGGTGAGTGCCACCGCCAAGGGCCAAACACCCGAGGGGCCAGCGCTTGCGGGCAACCGAGGGCTCCTCCGGCAGCTCAACGCCAGGGAGCGGGCTACCACTGTCCAGCAGGGGAGCCTAAAAACCACAATAAGAGGTGCAAGGGAAAGGGGCCACCATCAACCTCACAGGGGAAACAAGCCGCCGGCTGCGGGACCCGACCATACCCGAACTTTGGTTTGGTGACTCTGAGTGTGAATTAATCGTGAGTACATCAGTGTCATCCGGGCATGACACTACACCGCAGCACAGCGCCCCACACCCTGACAACAACACCGTCACCATCAGTCTCCCCCACTGGGCCCCGTGGGTGGCGTCACGACCCGTAAGACGACTACGCGGCCCGCCCGGCTGCGCGCCTTGTCCCACACCACCACCACCCCACTGCCTCCCCTTTAACAGAGCGACGTGGCCCCCGGTCCGGAGGCGCTCGTGCCACCGACAACCCGAGCCCGGACCTCGAGCGGCTCGGCCCGAGCAGCGGAGAAGCGTCTGGGCCCCTCCCAGGGCGGTACACTAGCGATATCGCAACATGTAAAACCCGCCTAAGAGAATTCATTTTCAATTTCATAAAAAAAAATATGATTGGTTATAATCTGAAATTTTTAACAATGGAATCCATTATAATGGCAGCCAACCTTACCACCGTTTTCCTGAACTTGTACTTGCTTTGCCCTAACTTGCTGTCATTCAGTGTTCACGTCCAGACTCATTAGGTGTCACGGCGGCATCAGGCTCTATTCACACTGCAGAGCCTGACAGGCAACCTGATGTCTCCTAGTTTTTCAGCCAGAGCTGGACATCGGCTGTTTCATGTGCTGCAAGAGTTACCATATTTTTCGTTTTATAAAATGCACTGGATTATAAGACGCACCCTGAATTTAGAGATAAAAAAAGGTAATAAAAAGGGGGCCGTTTTATACTCCAGTGGTGTCTTACCAGAGGGGGAGGAGCAGCAGCGGTGGTGAAGCAAGGTCATAGGAGGCAGGGGTGGTGCTGGAGTAGGGTGATGCTGCAGGCGCTGTGGTTGGGGCTGTGCTGGCTGCAGTGGGGGCTGTGCTGACTGTATGCCACACAACAGTGTGGCGGCTGTCACAGATGCTCTGTCGGCAATACAGTCTGCAAAGAAATGGCGCCCGGAGTTGGCACATGTCTAGATTGAGCTCTCAGCAATGACAAGCCGAGATCACATCTGCGCACGCAGGTGTGCATGGGGACGTAGTTGTACGGCCGGAGCCGTGTTAAGTTCGTGACACCACCCGTCGGTTGCGGTGATGAGATGGTGGCACCGCTGCTGCCTCTGGGGACAGTGCCCAGGACTGATGGAGCGGGGCAGCAAGGTGGGATCCCCTCCACGGGTAGGGGAGTTGTAGTCCCGGGGCCCAATTGGGAGTTGTGGTGGTGGCAGGGATTGCAGGGAGCAGGAAACTCACAGTTTGGTTGTCCTGGTGTTGGATGAAGCTAGGCTGATGTGTGTGGTCAGAAAACACAGAGTCCTTTGTAAACCAACTTGCCAAATGGCCAGTCACCGTTGGCGGGTGTCTTCGGGTTCCACACCCAGATGTACAGCCAGGGCCCTTCTTTCCACACTCTCTATCTGTCCCTTTCTTGTCTGGACTAGGCTGTTTGAACGGCCTCCAGATGGGTCCCTCTCCCAGCACCGGCAAGCTATAAACCTGTCCCGGTCGCCTCAGGATCCCCGTGACCGGATCTCCGTCGCCTGTGGCCCTCACAGCCACCTAGTCCGGTAGTCCAGGGCTCCAACCCCGGCTACCACTTTCTCCGAAGAGTAGAGTGATGTGTCGGTCGTGAACGATCCGACACAAAGATCCGGCTCCCTGCTGTGAACGACAGGAGCCGGATCACTAGTGTGAGCCACTAAAATATCTAAACGGGTCTTTTTCCCGTGAAAACCCCGCCCACCCGCGGCTAAACTCCACCTGCTCAGCTATCTAATTGGCCGTTTGTAAGTAGGTGGGGTTTAGGCGTGGGTGGGCGGGGCTTTGGCGGCGTTACTATAATCTTAAATATGTGTTCACCTGGGGTGAACACATGTTTAATAAGGAGTCGAGAATGATCTGAAAGATCTGGCTCTTTTTGGTGAGCGGAGCCATGGGAACCAGATCACCAAAAAGAGCCGGACTGCCTAACACTACCGGGGAGCTGCAAGCCTCCCCTGTCAGCTTTCCACTGACTACAGCACAACTTGAGCTAAAACTCTCTCCACTTCCTTAGTTCCTCTCGCCCCCCTCCCTTTTCCTGGGGAGGGGGTGAGTAGGGCCTGATTGGCTGGTGTTCATCTGTGTGGGGGTTGTGTAGCTGCCAAGGAGGATTAACCTTTTCTGTGACTACCTGGTTTTGCCAGGGCGTAACACTCGCACCATCTCCGGGAGCCATTATTTGAAGCCCACACTGTCAACAGAGCTTCTCACCTGCTGCACCACCCCGTGCCATACAGCCCCCATCGCAGCCAGCACAGCACATTGCAGCCAGCACAGCGCCCATTCTCCACCTCCCAGTAGGCTACATTCGCAATATAAGATGCACCCCTCATTTTCCTCCCAAATTTTACCACACCTCAGGGTGGTACGAGTTTGTAGATACCAAACATGTAAAGGTTTACTTTTAACATAAGTGGTTAAAAAATTCAGAAGTTTATTCCAAAAAAGTGGTACACTTTTTGCACTATTTTCTGCAATCCATAGCGTTCTCATTGTTCGGTTTCAATGGCTAATGCGGGCTTTACACGAGACGAGCTATCGTGCGATGCATCGTCGGGGTCACGGTTTTCGTGACGCACATCCGGCATCGTTCACGACGTCGTCTCGTGTGACACACAAATCGTGAGTCGTGTACTCGTCGCTAAGTTTTAAAAAATTGTTTATTTAACATGGCGCCGTTTGTTTATTTTACCCGTGGCAGCACACATTGCTCCGTGTGACACCCCGGGAACGATGAACACAGCTTACCTGCGTCCCGCGGCTCCCGCCGGCAATGCAGAAGGAAGGAGGTGGGCGGGATGTTTACGTCCCGCTCATCTCCGCCCCTCCGCTTCTATTGGCCGGCGGCTGTGTGACGTCGCTGTGACGCCGAACGTCCCTCCCCCGTCAGGAAGAGGATGTTCGCCGCTCACAGTGAGGTCGCTCAGCAGGTAAGTACATGTGACGGGGGTTAACGACTTTGTGCGACATGGGCAGCGATTTGCCCGTGACGCACAAACGACGGGGGCAGGTACGATCGATCGTGCGATTGCACGATAGATCGTAACGTGTAAAGCCCGCATTAGTGATGGCTTATTTTTTGCGTCTCAAGCTGACATTTTTAACGGTACCATTTTTGCGCAGATGCTACGTTTTGATTGCCTGTTATTGCATTTTGCGCAAAATTTGCAAAGACTAAAAAAACGTAATATTGGCAGTTTTAATTTTTGCTGCTATGCCATTTACCGATCAGATTAATTGATTTTAGATTTTGATAGATTGGAAATTTCTGAACACAGAAATACCAAATATTTGTATATATATATTTTTTTTTTAACCCTTTATTTTCAATGGGGCGAACGGAGGGGTGATTTGAACTTTAAGGGCATGTGCGCACATTGCGTTGTGTCCCAGCAGAAATTTCTGCAGTGATTTGAACAGCACATGTGCGCTTCAAATTGCTGCAGAAACACTGCCTACTGAATGCAGTGAAAAAGCCGATTTCATGCGCTCTGGATGCAGCCCCCACCATAGACAGAGCGGGAGCAGCATCTAAAGCGCATGGAATAAGTGACATGTTGCTTTTTAGAACGCAGCGATTTGGCAGCATGCAAATCACTGCATTCTAAAACGCAACGTGCGCATGGATTATGCACAATCTTCATAGATTGTGCTGGGGACGCAGGACCCATGCAGTTACGCTGCAGTGCAATACGCAACGTAACTGCACGCAAATACGCAACGTAGGCACAGAGCCTCACAATGCGTCTCAGAACGCAGCTTTTCGGCTGAGACGCACATGCAGTGACTTATACACTGCGGAATAAATCTTTTTTTTAACTTTAGTTTACTAGTCCCCCTAGGGGACTATAAGGAACAGCAGTCTGATCGCTGATTCATTTCTGTTGATCACAGCTACACAGCTCTGATCAGCAGAAATGCTGTTCTCCTGTTACAGCCGCTGCTCTGCTGGCTGTAACAGGAACTACGTCATGATAGCGACAGGAGTCATCACATGACACATTGCTACCATGGCAATCATTTTCTCCCCGTGATCGCATCACAGGGTAGCCGATGGCAATTTTCCCACTGAGACCATTTAAATCACGCTGCCACATTTTGACAGCGCAATGTAAGGGGTTAACAGGCACAGGTGGATCGCGGATCCACCTGCTCCTGATAGCTGCGGTGATCACCCCTTCATGATTTAGGATTTACTGGTATGAACTCGGTCGGGAAGGGGTTAATAATACTACCATGTTTCTCCAAAAATAAGACCTACCCCCAAAATAAACCCTAGGAGGAATTTTCGGCCTTTTTGGAGTAAACTTAAAATATAAGCCATTCTCCAAAAATAAGCACTAGCTGCAGTTCAATAAGGAAGTATCTAAGCAGCTAAAAAAGATAAAGAATAAGGAGGACTCTTCATCAAATAAAGCAGACACCCCCAAAAGATGGAAAACGCCCCCCCCCCCCCTCAAAATAAAAATGTAACCACCCCCTCCATGAATGGTAGGTATATATTATACAATGCAAAAGGAGAGATGTACTGGGGTAAAGAGGCAGTAAGTGCACCTGTGTTCTGCTACAACAATGGCCAAATGCATAGTATCATTATGTGTAAAGGAGTTCTCCACCTCTAGCGACAATATATTCCGTATCTGTCTTTTGCGCTGTAAGTGATTGTGTCATTAAGATTTTGAGCTCTTTTGCATTTACAGACTCTTTGTTTTCCTGCACAGTCACCTTCAATGTGGTACTTGTCCATAAATCCGCTAATAGGAGCTCAAAAAAGAAAGATAAAAGAAGCTCTTCAACTGGACCATGATAACGAGCTCTCTGATGGATTCTCCGTTAACTCATACTGAAGCCAGCAAATAGCCAATGCAATAAGGAGACTGGAGAAGATAAACAGTGCAATTTATTTAATGAAACTTAACTACAAAAATCATTTCTAGACAAAATATATGCATTTAAGTAACAATAAACTCCTTCAAGTTGTCAATGCTGGAGGTAAAAAGCCCCTTTGTTGTCAGTGCTGGAGGTAAAAAGCCCCTTTGTTGTCAGTGCTGGAGGTAAAAAGCCCCTTTGTTGTCAGTGCTGGAGGTAAAAAGCCCCTTTGTTGTCAATGCTGGAGGTAAAAAGCCCCTTTGTTGTCAGTGCTGGAGGTAAAAAGCCCCTTTGTTGTCAGTGCTGGAGGTAAGAAGCCCCTTTGTTGTCAGTGCTGGAGGTAAAAAGCTCCTTTGTTGTCAGTGCTGGAGGTAAGAAGCCCCTTTGTTGTCAGTGCTGGAGGTAAAAAGCCCCTTTGTTGTCAGTGCTGGAGGTAAGAAGCCCCTTTGTTGTCAGTGCTGGAGGTAAGAAGCCCCTTTGTTGTCAATGCTGGAGGTAAGAAGCCCCTTTGTTGTCAGTGCTGGAGGTAAGAAGCCCCTTTGTTGTCAGTGCTGGAGGTAAGAAGCCCCTTTGTTGTCAATGCTGGAGGTAAAAAGCCCCTTTGTTGTCAGTGCTGGAGGTAACAAGCCCCTTTGTTGTCAGTGCTGGAGGTAAGAAGCCCCTTTGTTGTCCCTGCTGGAGGTAAAAAGCCCCTTTGTTGTCAGTGCTGGAGGTAACAAGCCCCTTTGTTGTCAGTGCTGGAGGTAACAAGCCCCTTTGTTGTCAGTGCTGGAGGTAACAAGCCCCTTTGTTGTCAGTGCTGGAGGTAAAAAGCCCCTTTGTTGTCAATGCTGGAGGTAAAAAGCTCCTTTGTTGTCAGTGCTGGAGGTAAAAAGCCCCTTTGTTGTCAGTGCTGGAGGTAACAAGCCCCTTTGTTGTCAGTGCTGGAGGTAAAAAGCCCCTTTGTTGTCAGTGCTGGAGGTAACAAGCCCCTTTGTTGTCAGTGCTGGAGGTAAAAAGCCCCTTTGTTGTCAGTGCTGGAGGTAAAAAGCCCCTTTGTTGTCAGTGCTGGAGGTAAAAAGCCCCTTTGTTGTCAGTGCTGGAGGTAAAAAGCCCCTTTGTTGTCAGTGCTGGAGGTAAAAAGCCCCTTTGTTGTCAATGCTGGAGGTAAAAAGCCCCTTTGTTGTCAGTGCTGGAGGTAACAAGCCCCTTTGTTGTCAGTGCTGGAGGTAAAAAGCCCCTTTGTTGTCAGTGCTGGAGGTAACAAGCCCCTTTGTTGTCAGTGCTGGAGGTAAAAAGCCCCTTTGTTGTCAGTGCTGGAGGTAAAAAGCCCCTTTGTTGTCAGTGCTGGAGGTAAAAAGCCCCTTTGTTGTCAGTGCTGGAGGTAACAAGCCCCTTTGTTGTCAGTGCTGGAGGTAAAAAGCCCCTTTGTTGTCAGTGCTGGAGGTAACAAGCCCCTTTGTTGTCAATGCTGGAGGTAAAAAGCCCTTTTGTTGTCAGTGCTGGAGGTAAAAAGCTCCTTTGTTGTCAGTGCTGGAGGTAAAAAGCCCCTTTGTTGTCAGTGCTGGAGGTAACAAGCCCCTTTGTTGTCAATGCTGGAGGTAACAAGCCCCTTTGTTGTCAGTGCTGGAGGTAAAAAGCCCCTTTGTTGTCAGTGCTGGAGGTAACAAGCCCCTTTGTTGTCAGTGCTGGAGGTAACAAGCCCCTTTGTTGTCAGTGCTGGAGGTAAAAAGCCCCTTTGTTGTCAGTGCTGGAGGTAAAAAGCCCCTTTGTTGTCAGTGCTGGAGGTAAAAAGCCCCTTTGTTGTCAGTGCTGGAGGTAACAAGCCCCTTTGTTGTCAGTGCTGGAGGTAACAAGCCCCTTTGTTGTCAGTGCTGGAGGTAAAAAGCCCCTTTGTTGTCAGTGCTGGAGGTAACAAGCCCCTTTGTTGTCAGTGCTGGAGGTAAAAAGCCCCTTTGTTGTCAGTGCTGGAGGTAAAAAGCCCCTTTGTTGTCAGTGCTGGAGGTAAAAAGCCCCTTTGTTGTCAATGCTGGAGGTAAAAAGCCCCTTTGTTGTCAGTGCTGGAGGTAACAAGCCCCTTTGTTGTCAGTGCTGGAGGTAACAAGCCCCTTTGTTGTCAGTGCTGGAGGTAACAAGCCCCTTTGTTGTCAGTGCTGGAGGTAACAAGCCCCTTTGTTGTCAGTGCTGGAGGTAACAAGCCCCTTTGTTGTCAGTGCTGGAGGTAACAAGCCCCTTTGTTGTCAGTGCTGGAGGTAACAAGCCCCTTTGTTGTCAGTGCTGGAGGTAAAAAGCCCCTTTGTTGTCAGTGCTGGAGGTAACAAGCCCCTTTGTTGTCAGTGCTGGAGGTAACAAGCCCCTTTGTTGTCAGTGCTGGAGGTAACAAGCCCCTTTGTTGTCAGTGCTGGAGGTAACAAGCCCCTTTGTTGTCAGTGCTGGAGGTAACAAGCCCCTTTGTTGTCAGTGCTGGAGGTAAAAAGCCCCTTTGTTGTCAGTGCTGGAGGTAACAAGCCCCTTTGTTGTCAGTGCTGGAGGTAACAAGCCCCTTTGTTGTCAGTGCTGGAGGTAACAAGCCCCTTTGTTGTCAGTGCTGGAGGTAACGGGAGCCATATTTGTGGTGTTTGTCCTGTAACGTCACATGCTCGGATGGGGCAGTGATCATACATTGCTTGTACTTTTCTGTTAGATCTTTTATTTTGCCTCGTTCCAGTCTGTTTTAGATTCATCAAAGCCTTTCATTCGCAGCATAGCGGCGCGTCGGCTGCATTTCTACCGCTGTCAAGGGATATTGTCCTTGCTTCTGGGAGGTAATGAAGTTATGTTCTTCCGCGCTGTTGAGTGACATGGAATCGGAAATAGTCTTCAATGTTTCCTGGCAGCTATGAAATAATATGAAAGGCAGAAATCGCCGCCATGGACTGATTTTCATGTCACAATTTCTTATGGAGTTACAAGAAGACCAGGCAGTTCACTAACGGGTACTTTACACGTTGCAACATCGCTACTGCGACATCGTCGGGGTCAAATCAAAAGTGACGCACATCTGGCGCCGGTAACGACGTCGCAACGTGTAAAGCCTAGATGCGCCCATAAACGATCGCAAAAGCGTCGTATATCAGTAATCTGTGTAGTGTCGGACATTTCCATAATGTCGCACCAATAGGAGATACGATGTTGTTCCTCGTTCCTGCGGCAGTGCACATCGCTGTGTATGAAGCAGCAGGGGCGAGGAACATCTCCTTACCTGCCTCCACCGGCTATGCAGAAGGAAGGAGGTGGGTGGGATGTTACGTCCCGCTTATCTCCGCCCCTCCGCTTCTATTGGCCGCCTGCTGTGTGAGTAAGTGCGTGTGAAGCTGCTGTAGCGATAATGTTCGCTACGGCAGCTATCACAAGATATCGCATGTGCGACGGGGGCGGGGACTATCGCGCTCAGCATCGCTAGCATCGGCTAGCGATGTCGCAGCGTGCAAAGTACCCCTTAGTCTATTTGTAAACGGAATATATATACACCTTCTATAAAGAGCAGCGTATGGATACAAAGGGAAGGAACCGGCACGCCCACTTTACATACAGATGGGTGCACTGTCACCTTTCTGCACATTTTGAACTCAATACATTATTGCAATGAGACACAAGAACATTGAACCAAGGCACATCTCGCATCAAAAAATCAACGCCACTCCATATGGCACATAAACATAGAAAGAAAGATGGAGCTTGCAAGGCAGTTAGTGTAAAAATATCCAAAATTTTATTATACAAATTTCTTATTATATTAAAATAGTTTCAATCCATATAGAAAAAGTACATATGCAGTGCTAATAGAGAACAAGGTGAATTACCACACATAAGTGGGAAAGCAGAAGTGATAACACCCCAAGTAGACATAAATAACTAGCAAGGGCAAAGGGTCATAAATAAGCGTAAGTGGCTGGCTAATACCTATGGCGTCTCTGTCCTGGCGGGAAACGTAATTATATATAGCCAAATCAGCATAAATCCCTAAGGCAGGACAGAGATTCCAAGAATCAAGCCAATCATGAAAAAAGTCACAAAACAATGACTAAAAAATGTGGCGCCTCTACCCTGACCGGGCACATGAAGTTGTGCAGCCAAATCGGCACAAGTCCGTTTAAACAGGGCAGGGGTCACCAGTAACAAGCCAGTCACATACAAAAGACCCTAAGAACCCATAACTTACACATAGTTAAGAAGGGGGGTGAAAACCAGAGCGTCCCACGACAGTGCAAGGAGCCTTCCTACGCGCGTTTCGCACGGATTACATCTGCTGGCTTCATCAGGGAAGGTATACGGCAATTGCCGTTCAAGGACCTTATATCGGAAGTCGCGAGACTTCATTGGACTGACCAGGACCTGGAAAATGTGTCCCAGCCAATCGGATCCCCGCCGACACACACGCGCACCGCGCGCCCAACGTCACACGCCCCCCAGCCGTCCAATGGGAGAGGGAGCCCGGAGCACAGCACACGTGCTCCAAGGCCACCCCCACCCAGTAAGGACGGCCAAGGGGCGGGCAAGGAAGGCGAGCGGCGCGCACGGGTCACGGAGATCAGAGGGCGGGACACAGCTCCCAGCTAGAGTCCGTCAATCAGCCATCGGGTTGCCATGGCGGCGCGTACGCCAAAGCACGGCAAAAGTCCGCACCACGTCCCCGGCAATCCAGTGAGGGGGGACGCGGCGGACCCCCGGGCCCAGGGGTCCGCAACATCCACCCCCACCAAAAAGGACGCCGGGCAAGCAGCGGGGACAGGATACCGTGCGATGGGAACGCGCACAGCAACCAGAGGGCGGGACAGGCTAATAGCTGGAAATGAAAAATGTGAGCAATCAATAAGTATCCTTGCCATCCCATAAATACGACCACAGAAATGAGATAACAATGGCATCAGTCATATTACATAAAAACAACAAGAAACAGGAGAATTATTATGCAGAGATCTTCTTAAAGTGACAGTACGTCCATGTCCTAAGGGAATCATGTGCGGACAATTTTTCCAAAAATCGATGTCAGGTCCAAGTCCGACATGTAGATCACAATGGATAATAACTAGACAAGGTCCTATGAAGGCAAGAGAATTAAATTAGAAACACTGAAAATTAATAATGGGGCCAAAAAGAAACCTGATAAAAAAAATAATTAAAAATATCCCTTAAATTAAAAAGGAAAGGAATGGTGCAGTACATGACAAGAGCCACTCATAGAAACGGGGCAACCTGTGTGGAGACACCTGGGTCAGTGGTTGCTCTCCTGTGGAGACACCGGGGTCAGTGGTTGCTCTCCTGTGGAGACACCGGGGTTAGCGGCTGCTCTCCTGTGGAGACACCGGGGTTTGCGGGTGCTCTCCTGTGGAGACACCGGGGTTTGCGGGTGCTCTCCTGTGGAGACACCGGGGTTTTCGGGTGCTCTCCTGTGGAGACACCAGGGTCAGTGGGTGCTCTCCTGTGGAGACACCGAGGGTCAGTGGGTGCTCTCCTGTGGAGACACCGGGGTCAGTGGGTGCTCTCCTGTGGAGACACCGGGGTCAGTGGGTGCTCTCCTGTGGAGACACCGGGGTCAGCGGGTGCTCTCCTGTGGAGACACTGGGGTCAGCAGGTGCTTTCCTGTGGAGACACCAGGGTCAACGGATGCTCCCCTGTGGAGACACCAGGGTCAGCGGGTGCTCTCCTGTGGAGACACTGGGGTCAGCAGGTGCTCTCCTGTGGAGACACCAGGGTCAGCGGGTGCTCCCCTGTGGAGACACCAGGGTCAGCGGATGCTCCCCTGTGGAGACACCAGGGTCAGTGGGTGCTCTCCTGTGGAGACACCAAGGGTCAGTGGGTGCTCTCCTGTGGAGACACCAGGGTCAGCAGATGCTCCCCTGTGGAGACACCGGGGACAGTGGATGCTCCCCTGTGGAGACACCAGGGTCAGTGGGTGCTCTCCTGTGGAGACACCGGGGTCACTGGGTGCTCTCCTGTGGAGCCCCCGGGGTCACTGGGTGCTCTCCTGTGGAGACACCAGGGTCAGCGGGTGCTCTCCTGTGGAGACATCGGGGTGAGCGGGTGCTCTCCTGTGGAGACACCAGGGTCAGCGGGTGCTCTAATGTGGAGACACCGGGGTGAGAAGGTGCTCTCCTGTGGAGACACCGTGGTCAGCGGGTGCTCTCGTGTGGAGACACCAGGGTCAGCGGGTGCTCTCCTGTGGAGACACCAGGGTCAGCGAGTGCTCTCCTGTGGAGACACCAGGGTCAGCGGGTGCTCTCCTGTGGTTACACCGGGGTCAGCAGGTGCTCTCCTGTGGACACACTGGGGTCAGAAGGTGCTCTCCTGTGGACACACTGGGGTCAGAAGGTGCTCTCCTGTGGAGACACCAGCGTCAGCGGGTGCCCTCGTCCTCTGTCCTGGCTGTCTTCAAAAAGACCATATGCACCAGGGCTCATCCTTCTCAACACTGGGCCCCCTTCCCTGTTGGCAGAACACTACTCAGACAACACAGGGTGAGGGAACTGTGATGCCCTGGCCTATCAGGTCGTCACAGGGTATTGTGCAATCTGCCCTTCTGCACAGTATCCAATCCTCCTTGGTTACGGATCCCTTTTCTTTGGTGTTGCTAAGATCAGAGCCAGTCAAAACCCCAGGAACACTTTACACCACACCCACCAGACACACCATTGGGGGGCCTGAAGGGAATAGGACCACCTACTTGGGGGGTTGGTAGAGGAAAGTAAAAAGTGTCAGGAGAAGTGAGAAGGAGTGGAACGAGTAGGAGGTAGAGTGTGCCTCCCGGAGAGGGAGAGGTCACCGGTGAGGAGCAGGGCTCCTGAAGTCTCCTAGGTGGCAAACGTTGGTCTGGGCCTGGTAGGAGCTGGAACTCCAGTCGCAGGGGATCGTGTCAAGGGGCACGGATTGCCGAGGAGGGCAGCCGGCGGCCTTGAGCCATCTCCGGGCAGGGGCCAGGGCACGACGGGGTATGTGGACCCTAGGCTGGGAAGTAGCTTCAAGCGTCCTGGTAGTTTACCCGAAAGGGGTGAAGTCTTCAAGATTCATACCTCACCCGCTCCAAAATCGGGGTACTAGCGCAACGAAGGGATAGGACTTTTCCCAAAGCACAGTCCATCAAATCCCAAGCGTGAACCCTGAGAGCAAGCTCACTCCGTTAGCCATACGGGTGGGCGGGACCCGATTAGTTTCACACTATAGGGTCCAACAGTGAGAAGGTGCCACAGGCTAACAAGCAACATCAAGGGCACGGATCCACGCGTGCTCCCTCCTGGCTGCAGTGGTGCTCAGAATTCTGGTTTACAAGCTGTCGGTGTCAGTATTCTTGGACTGAGTATGCAGAAACCCTTTCCCTTCCCAACAGCATCCCTTCACTGCCATCACCGGGCCCCGGGGCACAACCCCCTACCCACGGAGGGGTCAAACACCTTGCTGCCATACCACCGCCACCGGGCTCCTCAACAGCAGCGGTGGTACTCCACCTTACCACGCACCGTGAGTGGCGTCACAAACTTCTAACTCCCCTGTACATACTCCCTTTTTCAAACTTGAGTGTCTGCACAAACTCCCGCGTCCGGAGACCCCTCGAACCACCACGGTTCCGGATATGAGTGGCCTTGCGGCTGACACGGGGGCAGTACAGAACCATACATCGGTAAGTCTTTATTGGTCACCAACAGGCACAAACATTTTGTACATTCCCAGAAAGAACACAAAATGGTGCAAGTGACAGAGTTTTAGGGTACGTGCCCACGATCAGTGTTTGCAGCGTTTTGGATGTTGCGTGTTTTCACTGCATCCAAAACGCTGCGTTGTACAGTAGAAGCACAGTAGATGACATTTCTAGAAATCCCGTGCACAGTTCTTGTTTTTTCCGCAGCAAACACTGACCTGCGATGCAGCTTTCCAGACACAGCATGTCCATTGTTTGCTGCGGATTTGCATGCATCCCCTGTAGGGAGAACACAAGCGAGAGACCGCAGCGCACTGAACCCTGGCGGTGGGCACGAGCAGCTGCAGTCTCCTGCAGAAGAGACTCGCGGCCCCGCAGGTCAGGACCTGCCGCGTCCAGGATGCAGTGAGCCGTGATTGTGGGCACGTACCCTTAGGCTATGTGCGCACGTTGCGTAAAAACATGCAGTTACGCTGCGCTTTGTAGCGCAGCGTAACTGCATGCGTCCTGCGGCCCCTGCACAGTCTATGGAGATTGTGCAGGGGCCGTGCGCACGTGGCGTCTAAGAGCGCAGCGCTTCGGCTACTGCCGAAGCGCTGCGCAAAAAGAAGTGACATGTCACTTCTTTCCTGCGCTTTGCCGGCAGCTCCTGCTCTGTCTATGGCAGGAGCTGCAGGCAGAGCGCATGGAATCGGCGCTCACTACGGACATTTCTGCAGCGATCTAAAGCGCACATGTGCTCTTCAGATCGCTGCAGAAATTTCTGCAGGGCTTGTACGCAACGTGCGCACATAGCCTAACTCTTCTGCTGGCTTGCTACGGATTAGAATCTTTGGTACTTCATTGCTTCCAGGGCCAACTATCCCAGCCAGTAACACTCTGCTTTTGGCAGGCACCTACTGAGAGGAGATAGGAAGCAAGGTATGTAGCCAGGCGACCGATTTGTCCCAACCTGGGTTATCAAAGTAAATTTGAGGGTTCAGCATTGAGCAGTCAAAGGTCAAAGACCTCCCGCGCATGCACATTACAATACTTTGCTCTGTCCTCAGCAGGAGCACAATGGAGGACACTGTGTAGATGACGTAGGACGCGTCATCCACACGCAGCAAAAAGGAGGACGGGGATCACAAGCAGAGAGGAGAAGCTGGGTCAAGATCAGTGACACATATCGGACTGGACCACCCTTAGGGGAGTATTATAAAGGTATCTTTTACGTTATACACGGTAGCCCGGGCTCTTATATATAGTATTGTTTAATGCAGTATATAAGAGCTCACTGGTGGCTGACGCAGTTTTTGTGGGACAAATTTGGTGAAGATTCCCTTTAAGTCCTCGCTGCACGTATTTAGTGGACTAAGGTCTTCTTTAATAGTCCACAGTATGTGACTGTCCAGCTGTTGGAGAAGCCTTCTACCTGACTTCATAGGATCCACATCATAAGCTCAGCCGACCTCCGCATAGTCTATGACGGTCTGTTGTAGTTTCATCTGGAGACCACATATGGCAGATCTCCGGCCTTCACCTCTGTCAGAGGTTAATCTGCTCTTGTATTCCTTCTTTTCAGTTCACTGCAGGAACGTAACCTAAAATTACTGGAGGTCTGCGCTTGTTCCCGCACATTCAGGTCATCGCCCGCTCCTCCATCTGCGACACATATTTCACAATTACACTATATCACATGTTCCTTTGCTGATTATCACCTAATTATAAAATGAATCGGTGCAGCTTCTAATTAGCATGAGAAATGTCAGCCCCTGACACCACCGGGTGCGTCAGCGCTCGTACCCGGGAAGCGCCATGTTCTGGAGGAGTCTGCATTAGCATTTGGATGGTTTGGCCTTTGATATTTTATCTATTCAATCTATCAATTATATTTTCAAAGTTTATTCTCTTTCATCTACTCAACAAATATCATTCCACTTCCAAGTGTAACTAGAAATGCCAAAATGCTAAAGATGGGGAAGAGTTCTGTGTTTACACTCGTAGATATGTTACATCAATAGTTCATTGTTTTACAGAGTTTGGGAAAGAAGATTATACTTTTATTTACTAATAACAGGAAAATTGTGGTCCCAGCGTCCTATGTTGTTGGTGTCATACCATGGTTAAACTGTTGTGCAATATTATTAGCAGCTGCTGTGACATCACTAGTGGATTTCGGTACGTGTGACGTCCATTTTCATGCGTACCGGAGACACAGACATACGCAAACCCACTAAAATCAATGGGTCTGTGCACACATCAGTGTTTTCACAAGGACCGTGCGTCTACGTGCTCCACACAAAGACAAGTCCATTTTTCTCCGGCAGCACTGATGTCACACGGACCACGCACTGATGTGATCCTTGTGACACGTACCGGAGAAAAGGTTTTGGTACCGTGTTAGCCAGTTGAATAATTATTGAATGTTCTCAGTGAGAGGAACAAAATTATAGCCTTGTGATACCTTTTAATGGCTAATTAAAATAAAAAAATAAAATAAAATAAAGTGATGTTACAAAGCAAGCTTTCAAGACATCTCCGGTCCCTTCATCAGGCATGGTATGACAAAATATCTGAAGAAACACAAATATATGCACAAACAGAGCAGAGGGATGGCAGAATAAAAGACATTTAAATAAACAAACACTGAGCTTAGAAAGAGAATCCTTAATTAGCTCTGATTAGTGGTGGGAGATTTTTATTGTCCCAATATCCATGTAGGATCAGAGGTCTGGTGTCTCTGGAATAGACTCCTCAGATTTTGTAATGGGCCATAAATCCTCCTGACAGGTTGAGTCCTGTGTCCACCTAGTTAAACATTGTGATGAATTTGTATTCCCAGACTCTGCGATGGCTCTGTGATCTGAAGTTGCCTTTTAATATGTCAACTTTCATATGGTTTATGTTGTGTCCTGGAGCACAGAAATGTTTGGCCACAGATAAATGGATTTTTTTTCTGTAATTGTGTGGAGGTGAGATCTCATCCTTGCTCTCAATCTCTGTACTGTTTCTGCAACATAGAGGCCCCCAATAGGACATATAGTGCACAGGATTAAGTACACCACGTTGGAGGAGGAACATGTGACTGTCCCGGGAATCTTATAGTCCTTCTGTGTGTTAGGGATCTGTATCCGGTCTTTGGTCTCTACGTGAGCGCAGGTTTTGCAGCTCTTTACATTGCAGTGATAAGTTCCTCTTGGGGTGTCTGAGGGCATAGAACTTCGGATCATGATGCTCCTTAAATTAGGAGGTTGCCTGTAGCACAGCAATGGAGGATCTTTGAATATTGTTTTTAACCGGTTACCCTTGTGTAGAATGTGGTGAAGTTTCTTGGCCGTTCTTCTCAGCACCTCGAGCTGTGGGTTGTAGGTCACCACCAGAGGTACTCGACTATTTTCCTCTTTTTGTTTGTATTGAAGCAGTTCACTTCTAGGGGTCCTTGTTGCTCTAATGATATGATCATCTATGGAGGTGGGGTGGTGGCCTTGGTTTAGAAATGTCTTCTTAAGATGGGTTAAGTGTTCATCCCTGTCTGCAGGAACAGATACGATTATATCTGAGGGCCTGGCTGTAGACAATGGACTTTTTAATGTGTTTGGGATGGAAACTGTCCCATCTGAGGTATGTTGGACGGTAAATAGGCTTCCGATACACCGATGTCTGGATTGAACCATTTTGAATTTTTATGGTTGTATCCAGGAAGTTGATTTCTGTTTTTGAGTGTTCCAATGTCAAGTTTATGGTTGGATGAAATGCATTGAATTTTTCATGAAATTTTAGAAGCTCTTGTTCAGATTCGGTCCAGATTATTAAGATGTCATCGATGAAACAGAAATAGGCCAATGGCTTGAGGGAGCCGAATGCTAAAAAGTCATTTTCCAGTTTAGCCATGAAAAGGTTGGCATACTGTGCTGCCATTTTGGTTCCCATAGCAGTTCCTGTGCGTTGTAAGTATAGCTCCTCGCCAAAAGAGAAAAAGTTGTGTGTGAGGATGAATCTGGTGAGTCTTAATACAGACTCAGCAGGGATCCCATTAGCTACAAGAAACATTTGGCAGGCAGTTACTCCATCTTCATGTGGGATGTTAGCGTATAAGGATTCCAGCACAGGATTCCATGCAGGTTCTGTGAGGTGCTGATTTCTCAGGTGTTCCACCTTCTTGGTAATTGTTCTGTTTCATTACTGGGCATGCTCTCCCAGAACCTCGCCAGTCGTACTCTCTGGTTCTGCAGTTGTGCTCTTATTGTTTGTGCTTGTGTTCTGATCTTAGTTTTTTGACCCTGGACTCTTATTTGACTCCTCTCTCCCCGCTCCCTGTTCTTGCCGTTACCTCCTAGCTTCTGACCTCGGACCATTACCTGACCATTTCTCTCTCTGCTCCCTGAATCTAATACGTACTCTCCTGGAATTCTGATCCTTGGCCTGTTCCTTGACTGCATTTCTGCTTACTCCTGGTGTCCTGTCGTGTCCTCCTGTTTCCTGACCCCGGCTTGTCTGACTACCCTTCCGTCTATACTATCCGTAAGTAATGACTAGCATCACACTCAGCAAAAAAACTGCAAAAACTCAGCAAAACCTGCTCTTTGGAAGCAGAATTTTTACTACCAAGAGAGCAGGTTTTGCTGCAGGAAAAATATCAGTAAAAAAGCAACAAAAAAGCAACGTGTGAACATACCCTATGAATATGTTCGCACTAGGACGTTTTTGCACTTCTCAAAAACGCACAAAAACGCAGCCGCGGCAAAAATGCAGGGGTAAAAACGCATGCATTTTTACTGCATTTCGATGCGTTTTTGGCTGTGTTTTTGATCACTGCGTTTTGCTGCGTTTTACCAATGCATTGTATGGGTGAAAAATGCACTAAAACGAAAGATATGACATGTCCATTTTTTTTAGGTCAAAAACGCAGCTAAAAAAAAAAGTTGTGTGCGGACAGCAAAAATGAAAAGTCATAGCCTTTGCGGGGGAAGCAAAATCATGCAGTTTGGAGCCCAAAAACGCACACGAAAAACACGCAAAAACGCAGCGAAAAAGCCTAGTGCGCACATAGCCTTAGTGTTATCTGTACCCTGGAAAGCCCAGAGAGGGGGCTCCTGCTCTTCACTCACTTTTTTAGCTCAGAGACACGGACTACCTCTTGTATATCTATATGACCCAGCAACAACCAGACAGCCCCGGCTGCAGATCACTGCACAAGATGATTTTTATCTAAATAAAGAACCTCTAATTACTGTAAGAAAACTTTTCCAAAAGCAGAATCTTTAGCGCCACATTCAGCCGTGGCGCCTTTCTGGGGTCCGCGCTCGTTCTCGGAAGCTGCCTGATTTTACCTTCCTGTTTTCTTGATGACATTTCGTCAGCTTCAGTCGAGTTTTGCTTGTAAGGAGGAGGCCTGCGGAGACGCATCAGGGCTCTTTATACACCTCGAGAGTGTGTAGCGCTATTTAGCTAAAATAGAACGGCGGGGACACCGCACTAACCTGCTATTTCTCAGGATTCCTCAAAAACAACAAATCCTCGGGTAGAAATGTGACTCTGGCTGGTCTTTGTTAAACAATAAATCGTTAAAAAAAAATATAATTCTCATGTCGTTAATTAAAGCAAACTAAGTACGGAGCAGATTGCTGCGCTCAAGTGTCTGGTGCTTAATTGTGAATACCAGAAAAACGGATCTGACGTCTATAGTTATTGTTTTGTGTCTTTATATTATGTTCGATGTTCGAAAATTCCAACTTACTTTTTGAAATGTTAAAAACTGGTGAAAATTGCGCGATGAACCAGGAATAAAAATATAATAATTTATTACTATAGCGCCAACATATTCCGCAGCACTTTATAATTCAGAGGTAAATACACAAACAAGTAACAGTTATAGAAAGTACAATAATGAAAGCCAAAATAATGATAACCCTGCTCGTAAGAGCTTACAATCTGCAATGGCGTGGGGGTGAGATAAGGTCCAGGTGTTAATTTACAACGACGTCCAGCCATCTCAAAGAAATGGGGAGAGATAAAGGCTGCATGAGCCGTCACCAGCCAATCTTTGTGATGCTTTTGGGTGCGGTGGAGTCTGACGGAGAATTAAGTTCTGAGAAATAGTAGATGGGCTCGATTAGAGAGTGTGATAGGACACCCTAAAAAGATGTGTTTTTAGGGAGCATCTGAAGCTGAGTAAATTATGATTCATCCTAGCTTATTGGGGTAGAGCATTCCAGAAGATTGGTGCAGCTCGAGAGAAGTTTTGAATCCGGGAGTGGGAGGTTCAGATTAGTGCAGATGTTAGTCAAAAGTCGTTTTCAGAGCGTAAAGAATGGGTGGGGTGATAGACAGAGAGGAGGGTGGAGATGTAGGGGATGACGCACTGTGGAGAGCTTTGTGGTGATAGAGAGGAGGGTGGAGATGTAGGGGGGTGCCGCACTGTGGAGAGCTTTGTGGTGATAGACAGAGATGAGGGCGGAGATGTAGGGGGTGCTGCACTGTGGAGAGCTTTGTGGTGATAGACAGAGATGAGGGCGGAGATGTAGGGGGTGCCGCACTGTGGAGAGCTTTGTGGTGATAGACAGAGATGAGGGCGGAGATGTAGGGGGTGCTGCACTGTGGAGAGCTTTGTGGTGATAGACAGAGATGAGGTGGAGATGTAGGGGGTGCCGCACTGTGGAGAGCTTTGTGGTGATAGACAGAGATGAGGGTGGAGATGTAGGGGGTGCCGCACTGTGGAGAGCTTTGTGGTGATAGACAGAGATGAGGGCGGAGATGTAGGGGGGTGCTGCACTGTGGAGAGCTTTGTGGTGATAGAGATGAGGGGGGAGATGTAGGGGGTGCTGCACTGTGGAGAGCTTTGTGGTGATAGACAGAGATGAGGTGGAGATGTAGGGGGTGCTGCACTGTGGAGAGCTTTGTGGTGATAGACAGAGATGAGGGTGGAGATGTAGGGGTTGCCGCACTGTGGAGAGCTTTGTGGTGATAGACAGAGATGAGGGGGAGATGTAGGGGGTGCTTCACTGTGGAGAGCTTTGTGGTGATAGACAGAGATGAGGCGGAGATGTAGGGGATGCCGCACTGTGGAGAGCTTTGTGGTGATAGACAGAGATGAGGAGGGGATGTAGGGGGTGCTGCACTGTGGAGAGCTTTGTGGTGATAGACAGAGATGAGGGCGGAGATGTAGGGGGTGCCGCACTGTGGAGAGCTTTGTGGTGATAGACAGAGATGAGGGTGGAGATGTAGGGGTTGCCGCACTGTGGAGAGCTTTGTGGTGATAGACAGAGATGAGGGGGAGATGTAGGGGATGACGCACTGTGGAGAGCTTTGTGGTGATAGAGATGAGGGTGGAGATGTAGGGGGTGCTGCACTGTGGAGAGGTTTGTGGTGATAGAGATGAGGAGGAGATGTGGGGGGGCCGCACTGTGGAGAGCTTTGTGGTGATAGACAGAGGAGGGTGGAGATGTAGGGGGGTGCTGCACTGTGGAGAGCTTTGTGGTGATAGACAGAGATGAGGGGGAGATGTAGAGGGTGCTGCACTGTGGAGAGCTTTGTGGTGATAGACAGAGATGAGGAGGAGATGTAGGGGGTGCTGCACTGTGGAGAGCTTTGTGGTGATAGACAGAGGAGGGTGGAGATGTAGGGGGTGCTGCACTGTGGAGAGCTTTGTGGTGATAGATAGAGAGGAGGGTGGAGATGTAGGGGGTGCTGCACTGTGGAGAGCTTTGTGGTGATAGATAGAGAGGAGGGTGGAGATGTAGGGGGTGCTGCACTGTGGAGAGCTTTGTGGTGATAGATAGAGAGGAGGGTGGAGATGTAGGGGGTGCTGCACTGTGGAGAGCTTTGTGGTGATAGATAGAGAGGAGGGTGGGGATGTAGGGGGTGCTGCACTGTGGAGAGCTTTGTGGTGATAGATAGAGAGGAGGGTGGAGATGTAGGGGGTGCTGCACTGTGGAGAGCTTTGTGGTGATAGACAGAGATGAGGGGGAGATGTAGGGGGTGCTGCACTGTGGAGAGCTTTGTGGTGATAGACAGAGAGGAGGGTGGAGATGTAGGGGGTGCTGCACTGTGGAGAGCTTTGTGGTGATAGACAGAGATGAGGGGGAGATGTAGGGGGTGCTGCACTGTTGGGAGCTTTGTGGTGATAGAGAGGAGGGTGGAGATGTAGGGGGTGCTGCACTGTGGAGAGCTTTGTGGTGATAGAGAGGAGGGTGGAGATGTAGGGGGTGCTGCACTGTGGAGAGCTTTGTGGTGATAGACAGAGAGGAGGGTGGAGATGTAGGGGGTGCTGCACTGTGGAGAGCTTTGTGGTGATAGACAGAGATGAGGGGGAGATGTAGGGGGTGCTGCACTGTGGAGAGCTTTGTGGTGATAGAGAGGAGGGTGGAGATGTAGGGGGTGCTGCACTGTGGAGAGCTTTGTGGGTAGAACAAGCAATTTAAATTAGATCCTAACAGGTTTGTGCAGCCAGTGCAATGACTGGCACAGAGCAGAGGCATCCGAGTAGCGGTTAGCCAGATAGGTGACCCTGGCTGCTGTATTAAGGATGGACTGTAGAGGAGAGAGTCTATTTAGGAGGAGACCAATTAATAGAGAATTACAATAGTCAAGGCGGGAGTGGATCTGGGCCACGCTGAGGGTTTTTGTTGTTTCCATGGTGAGAAAGGGGCGGGAACAAAGTGGTCAACCCCTTTAAGGTTATGGATGAGGGTACAGGGTCTGATGCTGGGAAAAAATATGGATGGCCAATAATATGAATTGGCTAGAATGAAGTAGCATTGTATGGAAGGGACTGGTGGAGAATGAGGGGTGCGGGTGCATGACAATGATTGCACATCCATTGAGCCTATTGGAGTTGGGTGCTTCTAACAAAATAGAAGGGCTGTAGCTGTGTCAGACTGCAGATATACAAATAACCCATGAAACATAACCCCCACCTCCCATGGGTGATCCCCGAGAAAAACACGACAGGAGACCATATTATTTGTTGGACGGGGTCGGCCACAGCTTTATTTTACTTTCATCTCCATGAAAACTCAACCCTTTAATTTTACTTTAGAACAGTAAAACGCCGGCTCCGGCACGGTACGCACCCCCATCTCCAGGAGGACAAGTCCGTCCCCGGGTCCGTACTCCCCAACTTTTGCTCAAAAACACAGCCAGGTGTGACTTGCGATCTAGACAAAAGAAAAGCATGTCAAAACATATTCTAAAACCTTTCAAACAGAGAGAGGGACAGCGGGAAACTCGGACAGCGGATGCTGGGGAAGAGGGAGGGGAAAAAGCGTCACAGCCATATAAAAGGTCAGGCCGAACCATCCTATAAAACCCCCTAGGGGAGAAGGGGAGGGGAGCAGAGCCAAAAGGGGAGGCATCATAAACCACAAAAAAACCATAACTCGATCCATGGCTCTGTAACCTCAACACCCCCCCCCCACCCCCCACGGACATCTCATTATACCTTAGTCCTTTTATTAGGGAACACCCATGTGCGGGAGGGAAAATATCAGGGCCAAGAACACACGAATCTGCAGTCTGGGATCACTCCCCTAATGCAGTTTGTGGTCCTGTATGCTCTTTGAGTTTCTCTTGTCTTTACTATGACATTGTGGTCAAACAAATCGGATATTAAAGTGATCCGGTAGAAAGGCTCATGCTGCCTCTTCCACCGGTAGTGTGAATCATAAGGCTCGCTCACGCGGGGAGAGGATCGGGCCGCTTATGTTAAAGAGAGTGTGAGCCGATTATCTTTTACTGTGACTCCACTCCTGGAATCTGAACATAGCTGAGGAGAAGAAGGAGAACTTAATTTCTCCATCTTCTCCATTGTCCCTGGGTATACCGCACTGCACTCGGATGACATCCGAATGTAGCCTGATCATCTCCACGCACGCATATGTAGCGCCCCAAGGGGCAGGTGGTTAACCTACTCATTGCCGGGCTGTTTCGGGTCGGGTCAGGCGAGGTCACGGGGTGGCCTTGCCCGGTTCCGTTGCCCCGATGCGTACATTAAGTGGTGAGGGAAGCGGGGTATTTGGGAAAGTTTGTTGTGACGTCACCTGTGGAATGCGGCCAGTAGTAGCCGCCGCTGCAGAATTCCTCACCGGGGCAGGTATTAAGGCAGCCGGAATGGTGTCGCTCTCCACAGGCGGAGCGGGCCCCGGGTGGATGAAGAGTGGAGGTAATGGCGGTTGGCGCCTAACCACTGGGCAGTGACGCTGGTAAGGACAAGCCAACACAGTCTCTGCGGGTTCAAGGTGTAGTTTACTTACAGCTTCGGTCGCCAGCCCAGTAGTACTGGTCACTGCCGTGACGGGCTCTGGTCAATCCCAGGCAAGTAAGAGGCCACCACCGGTGTTTGAAGAGAGAAGGAGAGAGAGTGTCATATTTCTAGGGTGTCCCCCTCATCGGTCAGGTACCCTGACTGAGCTCCCGCTCCAAGCCCCGGGCCTAATGAAATCAAAATTTTTCAGAGATGTCTTGATGTCTTGCCAGAACTATGGTACCAACGGATCTTTTTTTTTTTTTTCTGTGAGTGTGGTGCGCATATATCTATCCCCAGGTGGCCGGCTTCAGTGACCGAGGAAGTCCCATGATCGTGATGACCACCCCCCGACTACTCTGTGCCATTCCACCCTGTGAGAAGGCTCCTAAGCTGTATGTAGTGTGTAAATGTGGAACACTGATGATTAACCCCCCCCCCTTACCTGAGATAGATACCACACCTTAATTGAGGTGCAGTACCCTGTGGCGACCAGAGCCTCAGGGGCGCCACACATAGACTTGTATGAGTGAGTGCCATCTGATTCGGATGAACTCCGAGCAGGTTGCGATGCCCCATAGTGTAACATTGAGTGGTGATAAAACAACAGACAGCGCTCGGCCGTGTTATACATTCGTGTGAGTGAGCCCATGCACTGTATTATTGCAGCCATCTATTTTTTATGCTGAAATGATGCTTTGTTTCAAAGAAAATATATTTTGAAAAGCCGTCCGGTGCCAATATGTGTCTCAGATGAGGAGTATCTATACATGTATTTCTATATGTTTCACTGAATTTTACGTTTTCCTTAACTCTTCTTCTACTCCATTTGAATACATGATCCTTGCCACAATCATCGCCAACTGCATCGTCCTTGCGCTGGAGCAGCACCTTCCGGGAGAGGACAAGACGCCGATGTCTCGTAGATTGGTAAGTCGGTTACAATGAGCCATTAACCATTTATGTCTTTTGCTGCTTTATCTGTCACGTGCAGTACCCAATAATAATTTAAAGGGAACCTATCATTAGATTTGGCCCCTATAAGCTGCAGCCACCACCAGTGAGCTCTTATATACAGTAATCTAACATGTTGTATATAAGAACCCAGGCCGCTGTGTAGAACATAAAAATCACTTTACTTGACTTTTCAGACCTTCTTCTGAAGCCTGGGCGCATGACCCGTCCTACGTCATCCACACTCGCCAGCATTGAGGTCCCGCACGACAATACTTTGTTCTCCCTGCTCAGGGCAGATCAAAGTGCGCCTGCGCAGAACCTCAATGCTGGCGTGTGTGGATGACGTAGGACGGGTCATGCGCCCAGGCTTCAGAAGAAGGAAGACAAAGATGTCCGAAAGTGGAGGCGCTGCACCCGGAGAACGCAGACACCCATCCGACCAGTCTGCACCTCACTGCCCCTTAGGTGATATTATAAAGTGATTTTTATGTTGTACACAGCGGTCTGGTCTCTTGTATGCAGCATGTTAGAATGCTGTATATAAGAGCCCACTGGTGGTGGCCGCAGCTTATAGTCACCAAATCTGGTGACCGGTTCCCTTTAAAAATACTTTGTTATAACCCATGTAAAAATAAAAAGATAAATTAAAGATCCTGATACAAATGTGTTTTCTCATATATGGATATATGTATCCATTATACATCTATGGATCCGTTGCTCATATATGCTACTGTGAGGTAGCGTCGTCGGCTGCGCTGCAGAAGACACGGGATCCAGGCACCAAGGTTCACAGCACACGGTTTATTCCAAAGAAAAAGTTCACAATAGTACATAGGTGCCTTTCCGGCAGAGAACTCAGGGAGATGTGATCACCCCCTCACACCCGGCACACCTGCCCTTGTTCCTGAATCTATTTATCCCTCCCTTCAGCCTGTAGAGAAAACAGCATTAACCCTATAGTGGATTATCATGGAGTGAGCACAACCGGGGCGAGACATACCGGCCGTCATAGATAACCCCGGTCACAGTCTCACATACCCCCCCCCTCAGTTCAAGCGTGCGGGGTTGAACTCCAGCCATCAAACACGGGCCGCGGGACAAGGCATCGGCGTTGCCCTGCAACCTACCGGCCCGGTGTTCAACCGTAAACCGGAAGTTCTGCAGAGAAAGGAACCACCGGGTAACCCGGGCATTCCGTTCCTTGGCGGACCTCATCCAGACCAGTGGAGAGTGATCCGTCACCAAGCGAAACTGCCGTCCCAGCAGATAATAGCGTAGGGACTCCAAGGCCCACTTGATCGCCAGGCACTCCTTCTCCACTACGCTATAATTCCGCTCGGGAGGGGTGAGCTTCCTACTCAAGAAGGTGACGGGGTGTTCCTCCCCCTGAACCACCTGAGACAGCACTGCCCCCAGGCCGACCTCCGAGGCGTCAGTCTGTACAATGAACTCCTTCCGGAAATCAGGGTTGACCAGAACGGGCTGTCCGCACAGGACCTCCTTCAGGGCCCGGAAGGAGTCCTCGGCCTGCGGAGTCCAGCGCACCATGACGGACTTCTTGCCTTTGAGAAGGTCCGTCAAGGGGGCTGATAGTCCCGCAAAATCCTTTACAAACCTCCTGTAGTACCCCACGATACCCAGGAAGGCCCTAACCTGCTTCGTGGTCAGGGGTCTAGGCCACTTCTGGATCGCCTCAACCTTGTTAATTTGGGGCTTAATCACTCCTTGGCCTATCACGTAGCCCAAGTAGCGGGCTTCCGTGAGTCCCAATGCACATTTCTTGGGATTGGCTGTCAATCCGGCTGTTCGAAGCGCGTCCACCACCGCTTGTACCTGTTCCAAGTGGGTCTGCCAATCGGAGCTGTAAATAATGATGTCATCCAGGTACGCTGATGCATACGCCTGGTGGGGTTCCAGCACTAAGTCCATCAACCTCTGGAACGTGGCCGGAGCGCCATGTAACCCAAAAGGCAAGACAACATAGTGGAAGAGACCCTCCGGCGTAACAAAAGCGGTTTTCTCCTTGGCGGACTCCGTTAGTGGCACCTGCCAGTACCCCTTGGTCAGGTCGAGCGTGGTAAAATATCGCGCCTGTCCCAGCCTATCAATCAGCTCATCCACCCGGGGCATGGGGTAGAGATCGAACTTGGATATTTCGTTCAATCTCCTAAAGTCATTGCAGAACCTTAAGGAGCCATCGGGTTTTGGTATTAGGACAATCGGACTAGCCCATTCACTCCGGGATTTTTCGATGACCCCCAGGCGTAACATTGTCTTTACTTCCTCCGATATGGCTTGTCGTCGAGCCTCCGGTACCCGGTATGACTTCAGGCGTACCTTCAGGTGGGGCTCGGTGACAATATCGTGTCGTATCAGACTGGTCCTACCGGGCAGCTCGGAGAAGACATCGGGGTTCTGCTGAACCAACCGTCTGGCCTCTCGCCTCTGTTGCTTGGTGAGGGCTTCTCCAATCCTTACTTCCGGTTCGTCCTCTCCGGAGGTCGCTGGAGCCGGATGTGAACGACCCGAAGAGGAGGGAGGTGGGGAAAAAACAGCCATCAGGCTTTCCCGTTCCTGCCAAGGTTTTAATAGGTTGACATGGTATATTTGTTCAGGTTTCCGCCTACCGGGCTGCAATACTTTATAGTTAACCACCCCGACTCTTTCCTTTATCTCGTAGGGGCCTTGCCACTGAGCCAGGAATTTACTCTCCGCAGTGGGGATTAATACCAACACCCGATCCCCGGGTTTAAAGGTCCGCATGGTGGCTTGTCTATTGTAGCGGCCGCTTTGCGCGGCCTGAGCCTCCTGTAAATGCTCCTTCACAATTGGCATGACCGCGCTTATGCGGTTCTGCATACCCAAAATGTGTTCAATCACACTTTTATGGGGGGTGGGCTCTTGTTCCCATGTTTCTTTTGCCAGGTCCAACAATCCCCGGGGATGTCGCCCGTATAACAATTCAAAAGGCGAAAACCCCGTTGATGCCTGTGGTACCTCTCGTATGGCAAACATCAAATAGGGAAGCATCATATCCCAGTCTTTCCCGTCTTTTGAGATCACCCTTCTTAGCATGGTTTTCAGGGTTTTATTGAAACGCTCGACTAAACCGTCCGTTTGAGGATGATACACAGACGTACGCAACTGCTTGATCTGGAGTAGCCGGCATAGCTCTTTGGTCACTTTAGACATGAATGGGGTCCCCTGATCCGTAAGGATCTCCTTGGGCAACCCCACCCGGCAGAACACAGCAAACAACTCCCGAGCTATAAGCTTGGCTGCAGTATGTCTGAGAGGTATCACCTCTGGATACCGGGTGGCATAGTCAACGATCACTAGGATATGCTGGTGCCCTCGAGCAGACTTTACGAGGGGCCCCACCAGATCCATCCCTATCCGTTCAAAAGGGACTTCTATAATGGGTAACGGTACCAACGGACTGCGAAAGTGGGTCAGGGGTGCGGTAAGCTGACACTCCGGGCAGGTTTCGCAGAACCGTTTTACCTCCCCAAAGACCCCGGGCCAATAGAACCTTTGCAATATTCGCTCCTGCGTTTTCTTGACCCCTAGGTGACCACTCATCAGGTGTTTATGAGCCAAGTCGAGGACCCGCCGGCGATACGGCTGGGGCACCACCAACTGCTCCACCCCTACGCCCCGTATTTCATCTACCCGGTAGAGTAAATCCTGTTTAAGAGCGAAATGGGGGTATCTTACCTGGGCACCAGGCAGCTGTGCCACCCCGTCAACTACTGTCACCCGACTCCGGGCATGTATTAACGTAGGGTCCTGGAGTTGGGCTGTCCCAAACGTATCCGGGGACGCCTCCAACTCCGGGATGGGCTCGACCGTCTCAGCCTCTCCTGCCAATACCTCTAGGGGCGACCTATCAGGTTCACATCCTGTCCCTATCATGGGGACCCCTACGGCAGGCGTCCCGGATTCAGGATTGTAGGGCTCAGGTCCCGGACTGACCAATATCTGAGGGGACTTATGAGGTCCCTTCCATAAAGTCCAAAAATAGGGCAGATCCCTTCCTAGGATCACATCATAGGGAAGAGTATTAATAAGTCCCACCTCATGTTGCACCTGACCGCAAGGTGCTGTGATGGTGACTATCCCCGTGGGATAGTCTCGGCGGTCCCCATGTATGCAAACCACCCCCACGGTACGTCCTGTGGCCTTTACTTTAGCCCTTAGGGTTGATCGCACAAGGGTCACTAAGCTTCCGGAATCCAACAAGCCTGTAACCGAACATCCATTCACCTGAATTTGGCACAAGTGGGGCTCAGTCTCTGGGTAGACCAGGTCAGCGGTACACACCACCTGAGCATACATTGAACCCCGCCGGGTAACCCCACAATCCATGGGCTCCGGGGTGAGTGGACACTGGGCTTCCATATGTCCCACCCGCTGGCACCGCCAACATCTAATAGGGAAGGACACCCCCTTGACGAGTTGTCGTTTAGGGTACATAGTTTTCCGGACCTCAGGGACGGAGGGTGTGGTTTCAGACGGGACGGTAGCGGGCTCCCGCACCGGTGTCAGCGGTGGGTCCTTGGCCCTAGGCTTAGAGGGACCGGACCGACGGGCGGTACGCAAAGTCTCAGTGTCCCGTATCAAGTCCTGCGTAGCCACATGCCGCTCTACCAGGGACACTAATTGGTCCAGGGTACTCTGGTCACCCTGTCCGACCCACCGTTGAACGGTGACGGGTAAAGTGCGCACAAAACGATCCACTACTACCCTTTCCACCATTTGCGCCGGGCTCAGAGTGTCAGGCTGCAACCACTTTTTTACAAGATGCAACAAGTCATAGGCCTGGGAGCGTACGGGTTTGGCTTCCTCAAAGAACCACTGATTTACCCGCTGAGCCCGTACATAGGTATTCACCCCCAACCGAGCCAGTATTTCGGCTTTCAGGGTCACATAGTCAATGGCGTCCTCGGTACAGAGGTCCAGGTACGCTTTTTGGGGTTCCCCCGTCAGATAGGGCGACAATACCTCAGCCCACTGCGGGGTCGGCAGCTTTTCCCGCTCGGCCACCCGCTCAAACACCGCCAGGAACGCTTCCACATCATCACCCGGGGTCATCTTTTGCAACGCTTGTCTCACCGCTTTCCGGACGCTGCCGTCGTCATCCGGTCCCGGGGTTGTTGCTGCCGGTCTGGCACGGATCGACTTGGCCAGGAGAACCATCTGTTCTTGGTGCCTTTTTTCCTGCAATTGCAAGGCTTGCTGCTGACGTGCATTGGCCTG